>NC_069506.1:287973750-288201250 GCF_027579735.1 Bombina bombina
TGTAAAAAAGTTATACTCAGCTCCTCCCAGCTGTAGGTAAAAAAATTAAAAAAAAAAATGAAGAAATGAACAGCAGCCAATCAGCATCAGCAGTGCTGAGGTCATGAACTCTTACTGTGATCTCATGAGATTTCATAGTAAGCTTCCTTTACCTGATTGGTGAAATAATATGAGAGTGCACAATGCTCATCCCTTCAGATGTCCCAGGACAGACACACTAAAATGCTGCTTAGAAATCCTTTACAATGGGAGGTGGCTACTGAGGAACTTTTGAGGTAAAATATCTTTCAGGAGATATTTTCTATTCAGCTTTTTACAGCTATGCTGCATCACTTTCAAGTGTTTAAACATTTGGGTATTATGGCCCTTTAATTGTCTTTAACAGCTGTAAGGTATTCACAACTAAAAACACTAATCACTTCCCTGGGGTTTCTTAGCAAAATGGTAAAGTGAAATACATTAAACTTATTCTAATATATACTCCCCTCTATCACCAAACCAGACTTTCTGTCACACTTCCTCCCCCCCAGCTCACACTTGGTGGAGTGAGCGACCATAGACATTAAAGAGTGTACCCTTGAAAGACCATCAACATTGCCCTGCACAAGACCTGCTCTGTGCTCAACAAAGAAATGAAAAGGCTGCAGACTAAGAAACCATCTAGTCACTCTTGCATTCCTCTCCTTATTCTGACTCATCCATTTGAGAGGAGCATGATCTGTAATCGACCTGAATTTCCTCCCCAACAAATAGTACCGAAGAGACTCTAAAGCCCACTTAATATCTAAACATTCTTTTTCAACAATAGAGTCATTTTTCTCTTGTTGGTTTAATTTTCTATTAAGAAATAATACAGGATGCTCCTCCCCTTGGTACACTTGGGAAAGAACAGCCCCCACACCAACATCAGAAGCATCAGTCTGCACTATAAAATCTTTACAAAAATCTGGAGTTACCAAAATTGGATAGGCACACAGGGGATCTTTCAAATGCTTAAAAGCCTTGTCTGCTTCTGTAGACCATTTAACCATCACTGGTGATTTTGCCTTTGTAAGATCAGTTAAAGGAGCAGCTATTGTAGCAAAATCTGGAATAAACCTTCTATAATATCCAGTCAAACCCAAAAAAGCTCTAACTTGTTTCTTAGTTAGGGGCTGGGGCCAGTTTTGTATGGCTTATATTTTAGTTGTCTGTGGCTTAACTAATCCTCTCCCAAGTACTTCCTCTAAACCAATGGTACATTTTGAAGGATTCACAGTTAAGCCAGCAGAGAAAATGGAGTTAAGAACTGCCTGAACTTTTGGGAGATGTGATTCCCAATCTGTACTATAAATGATTACATCATCAAGATACGCTGCAGCATAACGAACATGGGGCTTTAAAATTCCATCATTCTCTGAAATATTGCAGGAGCACCATGTAACCCAAATGGCAAAACTGTATACTGAAACAACCCATCTGGAGTTGAAAAAGCAGTTTTCTCCTTTGCCTGATCAGTGAGGGGTACCGGCCAATAGGCTTTCGTTAAATCAATTGTTCTTAAATAAGGTGCTTTTCCTAGTCTTTCTATTAACTCATCAACCCTAGGCATTGGGTAGGTATCAACACCTGAGTTTAATTGTCTTTAACAGCTGTAAGGTATTCACAACTAAAAACACTAATCACTTCCCTAGGGTTTCTTAGCAAAAAGGTAAAGTGAAATGTATTAACTTGGTCTAATATATACTCCCTCTATCACCAAACCAGACTTTCTGTATGTATATATATATATATATATATATATATATATATATATATATATATATATATATATATATATATACACATATATATACATATATACACACACACATCTTTAGCAATGTATGTGTATGTATCTCCATGCTAAATTACTGCAAAAAAGATGTGAGAAGCACTCGAGTATCAGCAAGTAAAATAATTTATTGGACAGTTCCAAAAATCACATAAACGTATCGTGAGGAGTGAATACTCCTGGGTAAAAAGCAGAGCAAAGTGTACAAAGAAGGTGAGTGCAGGGGCACTAGAACAAACGGCTATGAGTAAGGCTTAGGCCGAAACGCGTAAGCCGTTTGTTCTAGTGCCCCTGCACTCACCTTTTTTGTACACTTTGCTCTGCTTTTTACCCAGGAGTATTCACTCCTCATGATACGTTTATGTGATTTTTGGAACTGTCCAATAAATTATTTTACTTGCTGATACTCGGGTGCTTCTCACATCTTTTTTGCTCTATGTACTTTTATGGCCTGAGTGAGCACGGAGGTTCAAGCAAGTGGCTGCAGGGTGGCTAATCAACTAACAGATCATTTGTGTTGACACTGAAGGCCGCTGTTCTCCGTGGGATGTGGAAGACTAACGAAAAGGATACATTCACAGGTCGGATATCCTGGTAGGTGGCCTGTTTGCATCGCAAGGTATGTGCGCTACAGCGAATGGAGAACTGTGTTACACTGCCTATTTGCAATATACAGCTAGCTTGAATGTGAAGGTTTGTGTAACCGGAAGGTCTGTTCTTGATCACATTGCCGGATAGGAGGATTGAGGTTACCTCTCTGTCGTTTGGCACATCTGTTTCCAGGGGTTGGGACATCACACACTGGACATGCTTACAAGCAACGGTTGCCGTTATTGGCAGCAATAGTGTCTGTACACAGTCCGCCACTACCCTGTTGTTTGGTTGTACACCCACTACATTTCCTACCTCATATTCTGTATTTGCTAAATTACTGCGGCAGCTTTTTTTTCTTTCTAACACTCGCAATCTCATATCTTTGAGCCCTTAACTTTTTTGTGCAATATTTTTATTTAAAAAATATTAGACCGTGTTAATATTAGTGTAACTGTACTTTGTAATGTATTTTTTAAGCGTTTTGTGCAACTCTTTTTTTTTTTTTTTTTTTTTTCAGAAAAGTTAACCGCAGTATAGATTGAAGCGTAAATGGCGATTGCTCTAGCTCAAATCGGGTTTTGCTCAGCTTTAATATCACGCAATTAAAAAGGCTTGCGAAAAGACAATATATCTTGCGCAAAACAGTTTGCTCCTCGCTTGTAATCTAGCCCTAAGTTTTTAATGTAAATATTTTACATGTCAATGTTCTTCACTTACAAGAAAATGTTCTTTATATTTTAAAATATTAATATATATATATATATATATATATATATATATACCTGTATATATTCATATAGATCTATATGTATAGATAAATATTTTACAAAAAATAAATCATATACACAGAAATATATATGTAAAAATAAAAAGAACATTTTCTTCTATGGGAAGAACGTTGGAATGTAAAATATTTATAACTACTTTCGGGTTTAGTGCTGTAGGCCTTACGCTTTGTTGGGTTTGAGCGTGAGCGATAAGTGTTAGTTTTTTGTTTTTTTTAAAAAGCATGCTCCATTGAAGTCTATGGGAAATAAAAGTCAACATATTTGTGATATCCGGAGTCCTGAAGTTAGTGCGCATCGGGTTTTGCTTCGGCGCAAAAATATTACTTTCAACCTGTAATATGAGCGCTAATCTGCCCACATTAAAAGTTTACTTTGAACGGTGTTTGCTTTAGTGCGCCACTTCATATTTTATGTTAATGTCACTTACAGGTTTAATAAATCCTGTCTACAGATTCTGCACCAAACCCTAAAGCAATACCTAAGTATGCAACATAAATAAGGAGCTTTACAAACAAAAGCAGGTTTAAACTGTAAAACAAAAGACATTTTCATTAAAAACTACATTCAGATACAGAAAAGAAAAAGAAAACATGAATGCAAATCCGCTCCACTAGCTGCACTTTTCGTATCTTACCCTCAAACTCAAACGTCCCCAGTGTACGGAGAGCTAAGGTTATACTGCCCACATCACTGGCTTCAGGGATGTTTGTGAGGCTGGGAGAGGAAAGCTGCTGAGCAAGACCCTTGGGCATTCCTGGGTGACGTAGAGGTTTGTGCATAAGCACCAGCGAGAGCATCTTCAGAAGGCCATCTTGGATATCCTTTTTCAGCGGAGGGATGTGGCGGCTTAAGTCATACAGGACAGCAGTCAGTGCTGGGCTGCAGGGGAAAGAACAAAATACAAATGATAAGGCAGCCTGGGGAAAGCGATCATTTTATTAAACCCCTGCACAGTACTGCTTACCTCAGACCTACGGACAGCATTGGCTCCAACAGCTCTTTAATGTCCTGCTGGATGGCTGGGCCCATAGATCGGGCGAGCATGCTGATACAGGTAAATACGGTTGCATCCACTTGCATGGTCTTCTGCCGCCTGTATAACAAGGGGATCTATTATGAGTTCTTACTGAAGTAGAAGGAACACAATCATTAAATGCAAGAGCAGCAGATTAATACCCATAATGCATTGACAACATAATCAGGGATGGTTAACGACGTCTTTAGTTTAACACACTTCTTTATAATGCAGACTATGGCCCTGATATTCAAAGGATTCTCCAGCTTGGAGAGAAATTGTAGTTCAGACTTCAGAGGAGCTGAAGTTACTGAATGCTCAAAAGAAAAAAGGGCCGAACTCTCCAGCACTGCAAGATCTTTCTCATTTCTATATCTGAAAGATATATATAGCACTGTATGACTTGAGAGTTTTGTTACTCTTTATGCTTTGTATTTCATATTACTTTACATTTCAGTTTGGGTCCTTTCAGTATTATTACATTTAAGCGTTGCACTTTTTATTTTATATTTTAATGCATTTAGATTTAGCTCTAGCAGTGATTTTACAAATTCTTCTTATGTTTTAAAAGCCTCTGTGTTACTTTAACAAATTAGGATTCTTCTTTGCATATTTCTCTGAATCTTTTACAAATTACATTGCACTTTGTATTTGCTCCATTGTAAACTAAAACTGACAGTTTCAGAAAGTGGGAGGGAGAGGGCAGTTCCCTGCGCTGAACAGGGGAGTTCCCAGGGTATGTCTGAAGCTCTCTCACAAGTCTTGTGAAATTTTGTAAGCATTTTAAACAAGCTGTCTCACTGATTCATCTTGTCAGCTGTATTGCAGGTGAAGTTTGCTCAAAAATCCCAATACACTTATTTTAACTAACAGAAAAAGGGATATTTACTAAAATATAGACAAAAGTAAGTTACATTTTAGTGAAAACATTTCAGTATAATTTTGAATTGAAGCAAGCAGAGCCTTTATATCAGTCCCAGGGGTTCTTCAGTTACCTTCTCTCTGCTATGAGAAATATTGTATCCCAGAGATGATTTCCAGGTTCCTTTCTTTTTCTTTAAAACAAATCAGTGAGTTCTGCACTATAATTTCTTTCCAAGTGAAAAACTTCTTTTACAAGTGAATGTAAAGTTAACACTTAGCCTGAGTTTAATTAATTAATTTTTTTATATTTATTTTCTTAAATTTTTACCGATTCGTCGAGAAGCACGGCTCTGCCGCCCGCCATATTGTCTAATTGACAGCTGATGATTCTTCAAACAACTAATCCTTGCCCCCCCCCCTCCCCTAAGAAGGATTATTGTTTGAAGAATCGTCAGCTGTTAATCAATTAGACATTATGGTCGGTGGGAAAGCTGCGCTTATCGGTGGATCGGTAAAAATTTAAGAAAATAAATAAATATAAAAAATTAATTAATTAAACTCAGGCTATTTTTTTAAATTCTATACGATGCCGTGAGGCATCAGTGTTAACTTTACATTCACTTTGAATAGAAGAATTGCAAAGCACAATGTAATTGGCAAAATATGCACATAAATATACAAAGCATGAGACCAATTTGTTAAAAATACAAAGAAACTGTGAAGACATAATCGTAATTAGTAAAATCACAATCCTAAATACACTGTTGTATACAAAATAAAATAGAAAGAGCAGTTTGAATGTAATACAATTTAATCTGAAGTGTAAAGTAATATAGACTACAAAGCACAAAGTATAGATGCAGTGCACATGCGGTTTTATATTGCACTGGGCTTGTGTCTCCTTTACATACAGAAATGTAGGAAGCCCCCCTTGGATAAGTATATAAAAATCTGCCTTTTGAAAATTTCACTAGGGATCTTGCAGTGCTGGAGGATTATTTTAGATCAACTCACCTGAGCAGAGAGGTTTTGAACATCAGGCTCTATATGTGAAAGAGCTATGTTGCAATAGAATATAACCACTGCAGTTACATTTAAACAACATATGGCATCAAATTTATGTTTTGTAAAAGGAAAAGAAAGAGACTATATAAGAGTGATGCTAAGTAACAATAACAAAGTGAGTGATTTACTAGGGGATAAGTAAAGAAGAGAAACAAGTATACTAAAGCTTTAAAAACTCAAATTGACTTGGTTAAGCCTAGTCTAGGGCGCCACCTAGTGACAAGATAGCCAGTTGCTAATTTTAAAATGACCTTTAAAGGCACAGTAAAGTCAAACATTTTACTTTCAGGATTAAGAGCAGCAATTTGTACAACTTTCCAATTTACTTCTATTATCAAATTTGATTGATTATCCTGGTATTATTTGTTAAAGAATAGGCTTGTGAACCGCAATACACTGAGCTAGCTCTGGTGAGCCAAATAGTGTCAAGCATAGTCTAGGTTGCCACCTAGTGGACTTGCAGACGCTCATTTTAAAATGACCTTTAAAGGGAAAGTAAAATAACATTAAAACTAAAATCACAATGAAACTTTCACGATTCAGAAAGTCCGATCAATTTAAAACAACTTTCCATTAGAGCTGCAACAACTAATCGATACAATCGATAATAGAAAAGTGTTTAACTAATCTCATTATCGACTAGGTGGTCAGCCATTAGATGGTCAGCCATTAGATGGTCAGCCATTAGATGGTCAGCCATTAGATGGTCAGCCATTAGATGGTCTGCCATTAGATGGTCAGCCATTAGGTGGTCAGCCATTAGCTGGTCAGCCATTAGCTGGTCTGCCATTAGCTGGTCAGCCATTAGGTGGTCAGCCATTAGATGGTCAGCCATTAGGTGGTCAGCCATTAGGTGGTCAGCCATTAGGTGGTCAGCCATTAGATGGTCTGCCATTAGGTGGTCAGCCATTAGGTGGTCAGCCATTAGGTGGTCAGCCATTAGATGGTCTGCCATTAGGTGGTCAGCCATTAGATGGTTAGCACACAGCACCAGCTCCTTCACTCTGATGAACTCCTGCACATGGTATTGTGCAAAAAAATGGTACTGAATTTTTTATAAATCCAATTAATCTAAAACTAATCAGCAGATGAAATGTCAGTTGCAGCCCTAAAACACAATACCATGTGCAGATTTTCATCAGAGTGAAGCAGCTGGTCCCATGCGCTGACCAACTAATCGACAATGAGAATGAACTGACAACTATTTTCATTATCGATTGTAACAATTAGTTGTTGCAGCACTATTTCCAATTTACTTCTATTATCTAATTTGTTTTGTTCTCTTAGTATCATTTGTTGAAAAGAATACCAAGGTAGGCTCGGCAGCAGCAATGCATTACTGGGAGCTGCTTATACAACAAAGATACATAGACAAATAGACTGTAGTTTTTTTATTTATTTACTATAATTGGACTCACTTGTGAGCAAAGTCTTTGGGAGGCAGCGCAGATTTTACATGTTCGAGAATTTTAGGAAGGTAAATATGAATTTCAGTCCGCACAGCTACTGAGATGAGTCCCAGAGCTTGGAAGGCCACTGTACGTTCTTTCTCTTTGCGCACACAGCTCAGCAGATGACTCATAGTGTCTGGGAGGTACTGATCCGCTAGACAAAAGATATTGGAACCAATGTAAGGTGATAAAAGGAAAGCCAACCACAAAACAACAAATACCCTTCCCAAAAAAGCCCAAACCTGTGAAAGCAGATGGTCTGAATGCAGCCAGACGTGGGAGAACATTCAATATTGTCATTTGGATTAGAGGGTTTTTGCTGCTTCTGCACTTTAGAACCCAACGGCAAATCTGTAAAAATAAAAAAATATTTTATGCAAAACAAGTTTGTAAACAAAACTGATGAGAAAAACGTAAGTGAAATGTCCCCTTCACCTGGTCAAACTTCTCTTCTACAAGCTCACGGCAGGTGCGACTCTCTACCAAGTTTGATTTGTCCGGCATTGGAGTTGAGGCATAACCCAAAATGCTTTGCTGACCAGCATACCCTAGAAGGCTGAGAAGGGCATTGGAAGGCTGGGGCTGCACAGACTGGAAGGTGGCAAAGGGCGTAATATGACGCGGTTTCAATCCAAAGGTCATGAGGTCTTTGCAATGCTTGTCATGAACCAGCTGCTGCTGTGTGATCTCTTCCATCTCCTCTCTTAGCCGCTAAGAAGGGGAACAAACAAAGGATACTGAACAAGAACCTGGAGTTTTACTGGTATGACTGCTGGGGGAGGAAATATTTCTGTTGGGATAGGTATGTACAGTCATTTTCTCACTTTATAGAATACAAATGTGTTATTATATAGAGAGAAAGGAGTGATTGAGCCCTTACCTCCCCTTCCATGCTGCTGATTCGCACTAACTCATTAATGATCAGAAGAGACCCGTGGATTCGGTCATCGCGGTTCATGCCTTTCTCTTTAGACAACGTTTCATCAAACCCCCTCTCAGCTTCTTCAAAGGTTTGCTGAAAGACAAATACGGAAATGTCAGGAAAACATTATTGTTACTACTTTCCTACTAGTGAATGATAACTGTCACCTAATGCCAATGACAAATACCAGCTAGCTGCTCAAAACAAGCTTCAATGCTATTTACATAGATATTTAAACCACAGAATTTTTTTTATTTTTTTATTTGACAGTTATATGCGGAAAACAACTCGCTGTAAAAGAACTAACTGCTATGAATGAAAACATGAGGGATCACAGTGTATATAAGCTAATAAAGGGACATAAAAGTATCTACTAAAAATTATCCTTATAGTCCAAGATGGAGAAAAGAATTTACTAGTCAGGGGAGAATAGACCATGGGGAAAAAGCTATTGTTGAAAACTACTGGGCTAATAGAAAATACCAGCCTTGTTTATAGTAAATAATATTAATTTCTGGTGGGCTAGTAGAAAATTCCAGCATTGCTTATAGCAAATAATATTCATTTCTGGTGGGCTAGTAGAAAATTCCAGCTTTGCTTATAGAAAATAATATTCATTTCTGGTGGGCTAGTAGAAAATTCCAGCATTGCTTATAGTAAATATTAATTTCTGGTGGGCTAGTAGAAAATTCCAGCTTTGCTTATAGTAAATAATATTAATTTCTGGTGGGCTAGTAGAAAATTCCAGCTTTGCTTATAGTAAATAATATTAATTTCTGGTGGGCTAGTACAAAATTCCAGCATTGCCTATAGAAAATAATATTAATTTCTGGTGGGCTAGTAGAAAATTCCAGCATTGCTTATAGCAAATAATATTCATTTCTAAGTAGCATAAGCTTAGTTACTTGGCAAAACCCTCTTCTTCATAAAAAGCCAAAGGTATCAGAGACTAACTAACATAAGAAGTGGGTCTGTATTTGCTATCACAGCTTTCCAAAGCTAATGAGAGTAGCACATGGGAGATAGCATCTGGGACACAGTGAAATGACCAGATGTGTACGTCCCTTTAATACTGCAACCTTTTATACAGGGAAGGAAGTGAATATTTTTCTGAAGGTGGTGTAATATTACAACTATCAGGTCAGCTACTGCATCAGAGGAGAGATGTTATTCATACCCTGTACCACATAGGTTTCTGCAGCTCTTTAGGCTCACGCTGTGTGGTCAGGATTAGACATGCTCTCAAGGCCGCCACAGCTCCTTCGCGAATTGCCTGCTTTGGGTCCCACACTCCGAAGAAGATGTTATCGAAAAAGGACTGAACCTGCTGAAAGAAGAATGTGGGAGCACTGACCGCCAGCTCCCTCAGCACCAGAACCTGAACAATGACAAAAAGAGCAAGAATGTCAGCATTAAACGCATCAGAAACAGCAAAATGGGAAAACAAAAACTCAGCTTGTCAGACATGGTAAAGCTGAAGTCTGTATTACCAAAAAAAAGACATTAAAAATAAATAAGCGGCAATTACAAAAACATAAGGCTAGTCTGCTATAACAATAAACAAATATTAAAAATATAGTAAATAACGACTCCCTCATAGGCAACAGTTTGTCTTCCTAATATGGGTATATTTTTATAGAAAACTGAAAGACACACACACAAAAATATAATAAATACTGCCACTGGGCACACAGTGGTGTTTGTTACACCAAGGCTTGATAGAGGCCCATATGAAGGCCCTGGTTTACTTTTACCAGATATCCTCCCCCTCATCAAGTGCTGAATTCTGCAGCTATTGGATGACAATTTAAAGGGTTACAGCATTTTATATTGTTTTTTTTTTGTCTTTTAGAATTGTGTATAGGTGGGTCCTTATGAAATAGTTCCATATTAGTAGGCATGCTGCTGTCTATTTGAGAATGGGTATTTACTACTATATCAAAATATTGTTATTTCAGACTACCATTTTGGTAATCCCTTCTTCATGCACTGATCAAGCTTTTTTCAGAGTCTGGTAATGCAGCATCATTAGCTTAGTAGGTTACACCAGATTACCAGCAAGTGATTCAGTTCACAGAGTATTAATATTCCATTTGCTTTGATTTACCAGCAACTGATTTATTGTTAAAAGGTTAAGTTTGTATTATATACAAAAATAAGCTGGGAAATAATAATAGATAAAACAGACTCTGTGTTATGGCTGTATGTTGACTCACTAGCAGGCACAACTAAACATACTAAGTTGTTTGTACTCACTGCAGCGTGTCTCCGCCCTTCGTTACGGTCAGCCCCCAGCCACTCAAGGGCGCGCTTCACCTCAAACTCAACATACTCTGCAGTGAAGGTGTCTCCTGCCATTGCAAGGCGCCCCATGGCCTTAGATGCCATCTCCATGACCGCAGTGTCACTGGAGGGCAGCAGGTTACGCAAGTAGTTGGCAAACCTGCTGATTCGAGTTGCATTACCTCCTTCAACTCCAATAAGGCTAACTGTAGTGGGAAGCAGAATAAATACGGTCATCTTTAGGCATAAATATATTCACAGAGAATACAAACATCTACTAGTCTTGCAGCACCATTAAATGGACATTAGAGTGCTGGATTAAGTTTAACTTGTCTACAAGCACTGCAGGATAGGGAGTCAGTTAAAACATGCCAGTTTCATCCGTATAAATGTAAAATTAAAATGTACAAAAAGTGTTTGCTAAAGGCGCCTGCTTGATTTGTACATTAATTGTATTAAAGTGCAAATAGTGTGTGTAATGCAGGGTGATAAACTCGGAAATCTGTACTAAACAACCCTACAACAGCTCCTACAGTCAACTCTCATGTACTGAGGTGAAGGTGATACAATGTAGCAAAATTGCTAATATTCTAGTGTTACACAATATAATAGACCCATGTAACAAAAGGTATTATATACTATCAGCACCCTGGATATCGCTAGCTAATTGGTGGCTACATTTAGCCACCAATCAGCAAGCGTAACCAAGGTTCTGAACCAAAAATGGGCTGGCTCCTAAGCTTTACCTACCTGCCATTTAAATAAAGATAGCAAGAGAATGAAGAAAACATGATAATAGGAGTAAATTAGAAAGTTGTTGCTCTATCTGAATCATTAAAGAAAAAATTTGGGTTTAGTATCCCTTTAATAATCATTTAATATCAAGCTGCCATAGAGAATATTTTTTTTTTTAAGGGAGATTTGGCTGGAGGATGCAAGAATATGACAAGGTTTATTTCAATGCAAACAAGAGTAGACAGCACAACAGCAGTTTGCAATAAAATGTATAATAAAATACTACATTCGACAAGTGTTGCAGCAGCCATCAGGATCTCCATTTGTCTCCTACTTTGGGGTGCGCTCTGCTTTAGAGGTTCATTACTATGAAGGCAGCTATCACGTGCTGTCTAGATCTTCCATAAACCAATCTGCCATAGAAGGAATACATTACTGACATAGTGTGAACCATTTACAACCAATTAACACACTAAATGAAATGTACTCACATAGCCTGGAGTCCTTTATTCTTGTTAACTGTTTACTGTAAATTTAAAAACAGCTCTACTAAGAAAGAAAAGGGAATATAATTGTATGTATGTCAAAATTATATTCCCTTTTCTCAATTACAGATGTGACTGATTTGTGTAAACCTTTCCTCCAAGGTGACAATTGGCCAAAGGAAGTCAGGTGTTCATTTTGAATTGTAATTCATATCATGTGAGAAATGTTCTTGCTAAAGACAATAAATGTAATGAAACATGTTAAGCTATTTTATTAGAGCAGTTTTTATTTTGGAACTTCAGTGGAATTACATCTTGTTAATAAAGAACTGCAGACCATTTAGCTTGTTACATCTCTGTATACGGTAAACTAGGTCAGGCATTTATTCCTTCTGAGGCACATTGGAATTTGGAAATTCCAAAAAACACAGGATAGCCGCCCTCAGACTAATGAATCTTTCAAGCAGAATGCGCCCCAAAGTTAGATAAGATTAACTTCAGCTATGCATAAAAAAGTATATTTGTTTTTATGTAAATATTATATTTTCTGATGCCGGCATCTTGTGTATTTTTTACAGCAAACTGATAATTGTCTATTCACACTATATTTATTCTCATATGAGCTGAATAAATTTATCTTTACACATACTTGATATTCTCAGTCCTTTATTTTACTTATCAGTTTTGGCTAAATCTTTTGAGTGCTTGCCCTAACCCTATGCACTCATTAATTAATTTATATTAATGCCTCAACATCCCTTTCCCTCCATCACACATAAATTCTCTCTTTACGAATGACTGAGATGAGATTTTAGTACGAGCAAGAGGTTTCATAATCAAATTCAGATAGAGTCACAAATATAGCGTACCAATAGCAAGGATCCCCCCCTTCCGCTCACTGACATCTGAGCTGGAGACGAATTCAAAGATGAAATGATTGAGTTCATCGTAGAACTGCGTGGCTTCCTCTTGGCTAACCTAGAAAATACAAAAAGCATTCAGCAAGAACACTTAATTCACAGTGTTACAGACACCGAGCAAGACGCTTACTGCCAAATACTGAGATTAGGGTAAAAAAAAACACAGAAGAAAGCTATTCTTAAACATAAATGCCAATTGTAATATGAAAAGGGATATGGAACTCACAAAATAGGTTCTGTATTACAAATTAAAAAAAAAGTTTTAGCAATTCCAGAATTTTTCATACAATAAGAGCGATGTTACTATAAACACTATTTATAAAAACAAACTTCTGAGGTTTAGCTGGAGTTACACAATGTCCGTTTTTATGGTCTGACAGTATTTGCGCTACTCTGCAGCTGTATATCAGAGGGGCCAGGAATATTTCCATCACTGCTGTACTATCATCACATTCCAGGAGAACCAGACCATTCCAAAAGGCCGACGTGTTATTACTCACTTCTCGTAGTTCGGTGGTGACATAATGCTGCAAATCTTTGGCTGCCTTGGTGCGAACATCTTCACTTTTGCTCCTCAGGCCGTTGGCAAACTGCTGCAACATTGTCATTATGCCAGACATGTTGGCAGGGGACAGGGACAACAGAACCAGCAAAATCTAAACAGGTGCCCCTATGGGACAGAAAAACAAACCTGTCAGTCTCTGCGTGATCTACAATAAATTATAAAATGGATAAGAAGAACTGCTGCAACATAAAGAAAATAAATTTAAAAACAGTGTGAGATTGTCATATAAAATGTATACGTATCCACAGTAGCACAACTTTGCAATATTCTTGAGTTATTTATTTTTACCTCCTTTTTCGGTAAATTAAGTAGGAGAGTTGTGTATTTTCCAGTCCTGTAAACAGAAAGAGCACACAACAGACTTCACAAGTCTAATCGTGCCGCATAGCTCTCTAATTTACAGTTCATATTCTTATATGCTGAAGCAAATAATGGTGATTTTGTTAACACAATGCCAGGGGTAAGCTCTGTCATCTCCAGACTCAATTTGAGTCAAATAGGAGCTTAATTTGCTCCTCCAAATAAGGAAATAAGTGGGTGGAGTTTGACCAATGAAAAATAATTGTAAATAAGATGTTACTTTGCTGATATGTTAACCTATTCGAAGACTGCAGAAAAATTGTAATTATTGTCCCCTTATTTGGTGATCAGTTAACAAAAATGTCTAGTTACCCTTTAGTACCCACAGCTGCTGGCATATAGACTGCACATGCAGAAAAGGAAGTTAGCGTGACCATGGCACAAGTCTGGGCACTATTCCTACTGCGGACTGGGCACAAGTCTGAACATTATTCCTACTGCAGAGGGGGCACAAGCCTGGGCACTATTCCTACTGTAGACTGGACACAAGCCTGGGCACTATTCCTACTGCAGATGGGCACAAGCCTAGGCACTATTCCTACTGCAGACTGGGCACAAGCCTGGGCACTATACCTACTGCAGCCTGGGCACAGGTCTAGGCATTATTCCAAATGCAGCCTGGGCAAAAGTCTGGACAATATTCCTACTGCAGAGGGGGCACAAGCCTGGGCACTATTCCTACTGCAGACTGGGCACACGCCTGGGCACTATTCCTACTGCAGCCTGGGCACAAGTCTAGGCACTATTCCTACTGCAGCCTGGGCACAAGTCTAGGCACTATTCCTACTGCAGCCTGGGCCCAAGTCTAGGCACTATTCCTACTGCAGATTGGGCACAAGTCTGGGCACTATTCCTAATGCAGACTGGGCACAAGTCTGAGCACTATTCCTACTGCAAACTGGGCACAAGTCTGGGCACTATTCCTACTGCAGACTGGGCACAAGTCTGGGCACTATTCCTACTGCAAACTGGGCACAAGTCTGGGCACTATTCCTACTGCAAACTGGGCTCAAGTCCTACTGGAGACTGGGCACAAGTCTGGGCACTATTCCTACTGCAGACTAGGCACAAGTCTGGGCACTATTCCTACTGTAGACTGGGCACAAGTCTGGGCACTATTACTACTGCAGACTAGGCACAAGTCTGGGCACTATTCCTACTGCAGACTGGGCACAAGTCTGGGCACTCCTTACACGGCAGTTGCTGGGTATAATCTCTGATCTCCCTAATATCAGGGCAAGTGCTGAAATATTCCCAAAATGGACACTGCAAACCAGAGTGATTAATGCCATGTTTAACAGCAACTCTAGATATCACTACTTATACCAACTTACACATGGGATACAAAAAATACATAACTTTCCAGTGGCTTCTCAGTTAAATACATTGGTCTTGCACTAACAAACTGGCACCTGCCCTGTTCCCATGGGCGCACACTTGGTAACGCCCACAGACATGCAATAAACCTAACCCCATGGGCGCACACCAGCCTTATCCCCACAGACACGCACCAAACCTATGACCACAGGAATGCCCTGCACAAGTTGGAACACTAGTCCTACTGCAGACTAGGCACAAGTTGGAACACTATTCCTACTGCAGACTAGGCACAAGTTGGAACACTATTCCTACTGCAGACTAGGCACAAGTTGGAACACTATTCCTACTGCAGATTGAGCACAAGTCTGGACACTATTCTTACTGCAGACTGGGCAAAGGTCTGGACATTATTCCTACAGCAGACTGGGCACAAGTCTGGGCACTATTCCTACTGCAGACTGGGCACAAGTCTGGGCACTATTCCTACTGCAGACTGGGCACATGTCTGGGCACTATTCCTACTGCAGATTGGGCACAAGTCTGGGCACTATTCCTACTGCAGATTGGGCACAAGTCTGGGCACTATTCCTAATGCAGACTGGGCACAAGTCTGGGCACTATTCCTAATGCAGACTGGGCACAAGTCTGAGCACTATTCCTACTGCAAACTGGGCACAAGTCTGGGCACTATTCCTACTGCAGACTAGGCACAAGTCTGGACACTATTCCTACTGGAGACTGGGCACAAGTCTGGGCACTATTCCTACTGCAGACTGGGCACAAGTCTGGGCACTATTCCTACTGCAGACTGGGCACAAGTCTGGGCACTATTCCTACTGCAGACTGGGCACAAGTCTGGGCACTATTCCTACTGCAGACTGGGCTCAAGTCTGGGCACTATTCCTACTGCAGACTAGGCACAAGTCTAGGCACTATTCCTACTGCAGACTGGGCACAAGTCTAGGCACTATTCCTACTGCAGACTGGGCACAAGTCTGGGCAATATTCATACTGCAGACTGGGCACTATTCCTACTGCAAACTGGGCACAAGTCTGGGCACTATTCCTACTGCAGACTGGGCACAAGTCTGGGCACTATTCCTACTGCAGACTGGGCACAAGTCTGGGCAATATTCCTACTGCAGACTGGGCACAAGTCTGGGCAATATTCATACTGCAGACTGGGCACTATTCCTACTGCAAACTGGGCACAAGTCTGGGCACTATTCCTACTGCAGACTGGGCACAAGTCTGGGCAATATTCCTACTGCAGATTGGGCACTATTCCTACTGCAAACTGGGCACAAGTCTGGGCACTATTCCTACTGCAGACTAGGCACAAGTCTGGGCACTATTCCTACTGCAGACTGGGCACAAGTCTGGGCACTCCTTACACGGCAGTTGTTGGGTATAATCTCTGATCTCCCTAATATCAGGGCAAGTGCTGAAATATTCCCAAAATGGACACTGCAAACCAGAGTGATTAATGCCATGTTTAACAGCAACTCTAGATATCACTACTTATACCAACTTAAACATGGGGTACAGAAAATACATAAATCTCCAGAGGCTTCTCAGTTAAATAGATTGGTCTTGCTTGCACTAACAAACTGGCACCTGCCCTGTTCCCATGGGCGCACACTTGGTAACGCCCACAGACATGCAATAAACCTAACCCCATGGGCGCACACCAGCCTTATCCCCACAGACACGCACCAAACCTATGACCACAGGAATGCCCTGCCCAGTGCCCACAGATTTACAGTAAATAACGCCTACGGCACACACCGGTCAGATCCCCACAGGCACACACATGCCCAGTTCCCACAGACACATACTAGGTTAAATCCATAGACACTACCACAGGCATGCAATGGTTAACACCAACAGACACAAACAGGCCCTATACCTATAGGCACGCACTGACCCTATGCCCATAGGCATACACCAGCCCAACAGCCACACTCCTAACCAGTGTCTACAGTCACACATTGGCCCTACCCTCTACCTCAACAGAAGTACATAAGACCTTTTGCCCACAGCAATGCAGCACCCCTATACCCACAAGCACACAGCTGTCACAACTCACTAATACCCAACTACTCTGTGTCTCAAGCAGGTACCTTACTGCTACAGCCCCAGGCACATTTCAACCCTAGGACAGATACGGATAGGGTATAGCGCTAGACCAAAAACCTACTTAGCCTCACTAAAGGTTATTGTCTCCTCCCTAGACAATAGAGAATAAAGAATGTAAAATCAGTGGATATAGGAGGCGCTATAGAGCCGTAGGATATATAGATATAAATAAATGTAAAATTCACTGTATCGTGACCAGTTAAAACATTCAAAAAATTTAAAATCCAAAATTCCAATGACCCTTAAGGGATACGTTAAAATACTATTTATGTGCAAAATCTGTGATAAAAAAATTGGTGATAATTAAAAATAAAGGAAAATATCTACGTATATATATATATATAAAAACAATTTATCCAAGTGAAAAATCAAAGTGAAATAAATGCAGTATCAAAGTGCAATCAATGATCAAGTGACAATAATTAGTAAAACACAGATGTGATATTTAATAAGTCAATGCATAAAAGGTTGACACAAACAATCCATATAACAATCAATCTTACATAAAATAAAGTAAAACCGGTTAAACATACACACTATACATAACCCCTCAGATTCCCCAAATCAAATGGGGCTGGCAGAGAACACCTATAATGACTGTGTTCTAATCTTGGTGTTAGTAGTTCAAGGGGATCCCCCAAAGAAGATGGTCCGGAATGACAATGTGGGTTTAATTATTGTAAATCCAAAGATATAAATGTTAATGTTTCTGAATGGTGCCGTTATATACCCAGTCTTATTTGGTCACAAATAAAAGCCCACAATGGTATAGAGCTCCTTCCTTAATGTTCTCTTAGTTAAAGGCAATCAAGTATTTATAACTTAGCCGGGAGGCTCTCCTACCTTCTTACAAGTGTCTGCCAGCGATCTCCTTACCTGGCCCGACACTCCGGCTGCTCCTTTAGATGTCTGCTCAGCGAAAATCCTGTGAGTGACGTCACCCGGTTCCGGATCCTAGGTGACCACTTGCGCAAGTGTTTGTTTCCACAGGATGTCCTCTGTACGCCAGGGTACAGAGAGTTCACTTCAGCTTCGGTCCTCCAAATAATCGCAAACAGTAGCAGGTAAGTCCTCTACGCGTTTCAACCCCTTCTGGGTCTTTTTCAAGATGCTACTTCCTGCAACCTTTGCCCTTAAATCCACTCTCTGCACAGGTGATTCGCTATTGCTACAACACCTTTCCGCAGGTAACTGTTTCCTGTGTTTATGATGTGCCAGGAGTCTGATGCCTTGTATGCCCTTAGCTGCAGTAACATATTTAGACTATTTTCCCGTTGTGGAGAAAATAATGTAAGGAACGGGAAAACAGTCTAAATATGTTACTGCAGCTAAGGGCATACAAGGCATCAGACTCCTGGCACATCATAAACACAGGAAACAGTTACCTGCGGAAAGGTGTTGTAGCAATAGCGAATCACCTGTGCAGAGAGTGGATTTAAGGGCAAAGGTTGCAGGAAGTAGCATCTTGAAAAAGACCCAGAAGGGGTTGAAACGCGTAGAGGACTTACCTGCTACTGTTTGCGATTATTTGGAGGACCGAAGCTGAAGTGAACTCTCTGTACCCTGGCGTACAGAGGACATCCTGTGGAAACAAACACTTGCGCAAGTGGTCACCTAGGATCCGGAACCGGGTGACGTCACTCACGGGATTTTCGCTGAGCAGACATCTAAAGGAGCAGCCGGAGTGTCGGGCCAGGTAAGGAGATCGCTGGCAGACACTTGTAAGAAGGTAGGAGAGCCTCCCGGCTAAGTTATAAATACTTGATTGCCTTTAACTAAGAGAACATTAAGGAAGGAGCTCTATACCATTGTGGGCTTTTATTTGTGACCAAATAAGACTGGGGATATAACGGCACCATTCAGAAACATTAACATTTATATCTTTGGATTTAAAATAATTAAACCCACATTGTCATTCCGGACCATCTTCTTTGGGGGATCCCCTTGAACTACTAACACCAAGATTAGAACACAGTCATTATAGGTGTTCTCTGCCAGCCCCATTTGATTTGGGGAATCTGAGGGGTTATGTATAGTGTGTATGTTTAACCGGTTTTACTTTATTTTATGTATGATTGATTGTTATATGGATTGTTTGTGTCAACCTTTTATGCATTGACTTATTAAATATCACATCTGTGTTTTACTAATTATTGTCACTTGATCATTGATTGCACTTTGATACTGCATTTATTTCACTTTGATTTTTCACTTGGATAAATTGTTTTTATATATATATATATATATATATATACGTAGATATTTTCCTTTATTTTTAATTATCACCGATTTTTTATCACAGATTTTGCACATAAATAGTATTTTAACGTATCCCTTAAGGGTCATTGGAATTTTGGATTTTTAATTTTTTGAATGTTTTAACTGGTCACGATACAGTGAATTTTACATTTATTTATATCTATATATCCTACGGCTCTATAGCGCCTCCTATATCCACTGATTTTACATTTCAACCCTACACTCACAAGCTTGCACCTGTGGTAATAAGACTGCAGATGAGATACACAAACTATATCTAACCATGTTAGATCTGAGCTTCAGTCAACACCTAGTTCTTTACAGTACCATGTGCAGCCTACAGCATGCTAGTTACAAACATGCTGCATGGTTGTCTGACATGGTGTGAGAGGAAATAGAATGTTAGACAGTAACAAAGCCACAACACAAATTTTACATGATGCACTCATGGGGCTGCAGGAAGTATACAGTGAAGAGGTGAGAGCTCACAGATTAATATATATTGGCAAATAGTAAGAAGTGAATACAGCGCCAACAAGAGGCCAAGGGATAAATATACTCACAGAGAGATAAAAGAAGATTATTTAATGAACCATGTTTAAAAGCATCAGTAAAAAATGTAAAAAACACATATAGATAAAATTACAAAAACAGGAATATCTTGCAGGAGCGGCTAAAGCTGATAATTACAATAAAAACAGAGATAATCACAGGTGATCAGTGTGATCCTAGCTGCCATTACCAATATTTTAGTCTTGAGAAAGGCCATTTTTTGAGGGCAGAAACGCGTTGACATATTGGATACCATAGGAGCAGCTGACAGGTGCTAGGATCCAATCAGCTACTTCAGCTACTACACTCAGGAATTTGGATCTGTTAAAGTAACTAATATTGAAGGAACCAATTTCCTCACTTTCACCTTGTTTTTCATCACCCATTTTTTTGGTTTTGATTGACTTATTTTTGTTCTTCACTAACATTTGTTGATCAAGTTTTTGGAACACTTTTTTGGAATATATTTTTCATGTTATTGCATATTGTGTATTTTATTTAATTATATTTTTACCTCACTGGATTAGTAGCTAGCATTTGTTATATCCATTTGCACTCACTTACTATTTGACCCTCTTTTTGCACTGCAGTGCATTTTTCTATTTTTTTGACACACTATTTTTTGAACATTATTGTTTGTACTATTATTTATTAATTTCTTGCTTGATGCACTTGTTATAGTTGTACTTAGGCTTATTCTGTGTCACTAGTTTACACTCTTACTCTGGTGTACCACTCACACTGATCACCTGTGATTATCTCTGTTTTTATTGCAATTATCAGCTTTAGCCGCTCCTGCAAGATATTCCTGTTTTTGTAATTTTATCTATATCTGTTTTTTACATTTTTTACTAATGCTTTTTAACATGGTTCATTAAATAATCTTCTTTTATCTCTCTGTGAGTATATTTATCCCTTGGCCTCTTGTTGGCGCTGTATTCACTTCTTACGATTTGTGCATATTTTTTGGAGGTTGGTTAGGAGGATCTCTGTTTGGATACAGCTTGGGGATTACCTTAGCGCTTGTACACTACCCCCCTTTTAATATATATTGGGTCAAGTGGCAAAATCCAGTATATGTTTCTGGCTATAATATACACACTGTATACCTAGCTTGCTATGATAAATACACTATATACTATTCTATCTATGATATATACACTATGTACTATTCTGTCTATGGTATATACACTGTATACTATTATATCTATGATATATACAGTATATATGTTTCTAGCTATGATATACACACGGTATACTATTCTGTCTATGATATACACACTGTATACTATTCTGTCTATGATATATACATTGTATACTATTTTGTATATGATATATACAGTATATGTGTCTCTAGCTTTGATATGCACACTGTATAGTATTCTGGCTATGATATAAACACTGTATACTAGTCTGGCTATGAAATATACACTGTAAACTAGTCTGGATATGATATATACACTGTACACTAGTCTGGCGATGTTATATACACACTATATAGTATTCTGGCTATGATATATACACTATATACGTTTCTGGCTATGCTATATACACAGTATACTTTTATTGCTATGATATATACAGTATATGTTTCTGCCTATGATATATACAGCTTATATGTTTGCAGGTATGATATACACACTGTACTGTATACTATCCTGGCTATAATATATGCACTGTTGTGGCCGGACTTTTAGCCGACGGACATTTGGCCGAAACACAAGTGGCTGTCAGATAACAGTCCGGCCACGAGATAGATAGATTTGATAGCTAGATACATAGATTATATAGATAGATCAATAGATGCAATAAATACATTTGATAGATAGATTTGATAGATAAATAGATAGATTTGATAGATAGATAATTTCCCAGACAGAGAATTACAAGACGTGCGGGCTGGGACCCATGGTAAGGTTCCCAGAGGCAGTTGCGGCGCCCGAGGCTCTGATTAGAACAGAGCACTCTGGAACGTATCTGCCCTCGGCCGAAATCGGAACATTCTTTAGCTTTCTGTCTGTCGGCCAAATGTCCGTCTGCCAAATGTCCTTCTGCATTTTGTCAGAGCACCATGCACTGTATACTATTCTGGCTATGATATATATATATATATATATATATATATATATATATATACACACTATATACTATTCTGGCTATGATATATATATATATATATATACACTATATACTATTCTGGCTATGATATATACACTGTATACCTATCTTGCTATGATATATACATTGTATACTATTCTGGCTATGATTAGGCGTACCATAATTATTAGAGGTGAAACTGGGACCACCTGGTGTAGTGCCAGTGGGGGTGTGGTCAGGGCCTGGTCGAGGGGGTGTGGCGATTGCCGACCGGAACTAATTTTCCAGAGAGTAAGTTAACCTTTGTGATCACTGCCTATCACAAAGGGCAGCTTTTGTTAAACAGTTCCCCAGAATGCGTTCTATCTGTACAAGCTCATTATTACACAGCATTGTACCATATAATATGCCTGGCGGAAAATTTCCCCATTACAGAGCAGCATCTGATGCACATATTACAGAGGTAATGCGTAACTTACAACGGGCACTTACCTAGCACACAGACTCCGCACTTGTGTGAACACTTAACCCGGAAGTGATCTGCTAAGGCAAAGGTCATATAACAAGATGGTGGTGCTCTGTCACTGTTGCTTATGGAAACGACTAAGCATACAGTGGAAATGTTTTCTAATGTTCATGTAGCTTTATTGTAAACATAACACACCCATGCACTGTACACACAGGATAAATAAGTTACATATATAGCTATTTAGACAGTGTCTGCTACTGAGCGAATGTAGCTGCTGCTATAGCAATGCCTGCTCAGTGACCAGCAGTAGCCCTTGGCTTGCAGCCTGATGCTCTTTATGTGACCGCAAAGCCAGATGTGCCAGGAGAATACCCTGCCCTAGTCACTGGCACTGCTGGGGTTAAAGTGTCACCTGGGTTGGACTGTTAGTGTCTTGCTACCATAGCAACTGCATGTCCCATAGTGCTTTGTACCTCACATTCTGCCTACCCTCACACTGGCTGCACATTTGTGATTGACGTCACTCACTTCTGCGCTATTCACAGTGCCACTAACAAAGTTTGTAAGGCATATGGACAGAATGGACCCAAAAAATGTCTGTTTTTTAAAAAAGACAGCAAACAGAAATACCGGACTGTCTGGTCAAATACTGGACACCTGGCAAACTGGGACAGAATAAACAATCGGGTGGGACACTGGGACAGCGCCTCCAAACAAGGACAAACCCAGTCAAACTGGGACTTCTGGTAAGCTTAGCTATGATATATACTATTCAAACTATGATATATACAGTATATGCTTGTAGCTACCATGTACACACGTTATGTTATACCTATGACACCAGCATATTAATAAATGTGCATTGTATTTGTGGGCGGGTCCTGTCATATTGGGGGCACAGAGCACCATAGAGCGGCACCATTGATGAATGACAGTTAAGCAGACCAATCAGATTACATCAATATCTAGGCTTCATTAACCCCTTCTCTGCAAACGATAGTTGCGGTGCGTATTGGTCCTTTCTGGATGTTAATGGGTTATATGTCATGTGCGAGTACTCAGCTCAGGTAAAAGCTACTTCATACCTCATAACCCGCCCGCCATTCGCTGGCTTGGACTTCTTGCCATTGCCATACTCTGCAGAGCACTTCCGGTAAACAGTGCACTTGCAGTAAGTTGCTGTGCACTTCCGGCGAGCTCTTCAACGTCATCGCCTAGAAAACAGAACTTGCACACAAGGTTCCGGCGGGGCATAAGTTCACAAGCCAATAGTATCTGCATATGAGTTACCTGATACAGTGGGATATGTGCACATTTTATATATAATAGTGTACATAAGTTACCTGGTACAGTAGGGTATATGCATGAATATATATAGTGTAAATGATTTACCTGGTACAGTAGGGTGGGATATAGATAGTTGTGTGTATTACCTCTCATAAAAAGTATAACAATGTTGCCATCGCGGGTAACAGACTACAGACCTAGTAGTAATAAGTATACAGTATGTTACTATAATGTAACCCTGATGTACGCAGGAATATCATGTCATGTAAGCACAGAATTATTAAGGAAAACGCCACCAGCAGTGCGATAACATTGTATTTTATTTACTGTGAAATAAAGATAAAGCCAGTGACTGAGCCAGCTCATTAAATAGTGCGCGGAAGGATATCTTGCGCTGTACATTGGCTAAAAAAGAATTAGCTGATGGGGCAAATAACCATCGGAACTAGAGGTGAGTGCTGCTGTACCCTGGAGGAAGGGATTTCTGTTTACACACAACAAGATGGCGACGCCCAGAGGACACGTCGGGAGGGTGTAGGTGAGTAAACCGGTGGTTACCGGTCACTGTGTCAGCATTTTTGTGCGGGCACCTGGCCATGAATCCTTGATATCACTGTGTATAACGTCCCCTGTGCGTGTGACAGTGACCCATCACGTGATGGATAACGGTTGTAAAGACCCCGGGTTTGGGACATCTCTGTGTGAGCTAGCTGATCATAATTGTTAGTCAATTAAGAGTCATATATGTGGAGCCTCAAATCAGCAGCTAACTCCAACCTTATTCAACCTAGGTATGCTTTTCAACAAAGGATACCAAAAGCACTAAACAAATTAGATACTATAACTAACTAAATTGGAATATTGTTTTATTATTGTATGCTCTATCTGAATCATGAAGGGGAAAAAAAAAATCACGTCCTTTAAAGTTTGCGCAGGTAACACCGTTTCCATGATGATATTACCTTTGCATTCTTGATAAGAGGGACATGTATAAATGAGCTCCTGCACATATCAAGCAATCACTGTAAAGCATGTAGCAGGGTCAAGTATCAATTAGACAGAATGCTCTTGAGGGGAAAGGGGTGGAAAAAACTATTTTCAGATTTAAATTACAGGAAAAACAGGTGCAATAAATAATGAAATATCTCCATTAATTTATAGGAAAAACTGTAATAGGCAGTGCTCTACATAGCATAACCATGTATTGCAGATCAGTCAAGTGACCAAGGGATTACTATACTGTATTTGTAATTGTTCCCTCTTTTCATAACTTTTTTTACCATTTGCCTGTGTTAATTGTAAAACACTGTTCCCACTACTGTACACCAATTAGATTGTACTGTACAAGTTTTTATTGTACTATAAACCAGTTATTATACTGTACACCCGTTTTATATGCAATTGTTTTTCAAATTATATATTGCTGTCTGTAATCTTTATAAACGTGGTCAACTTTCATTTTCAGTTACCTATGATACCCATTTATGCAGATGCAAAGAATCCTATTCTGTGGAGGCTCCTTGTCTACGTTGATCTTTTATCATGAAGCCAGATGACAATGTGAACAAAATAAGCATAAACACAGAACACTCTAATGGTGCAGGGTTGGCACCACTCACTGGGGGTCTAGATGCATTCACTAATGGGCCAGGCCAGCCGCTGATGGACAAAACCCCTTCAAAAAGCCGGAGCTGGAAAAAGAAATGTGCAACCTATGTCCTGGCCCTCCGGCCCTGGAGTTTCAGTGCCTCACTTACCCCTGTAGTTCTGGGCAGTGCCCTTGCTTACCGCTCTCAGGGCTCACTTGACATCCTTATTTTTGTTGTCTGTGCCGTAACAGTGCTCGCTGTTCATGGGGCAGGAAACTTGGTGAACACTTACTATGACTTTTCCAAAGGAATAGATCACAAGAAGAGTGACGACCGGACTCTAGTTGACCAGATCCTGGAGCCGCAGGATGTGGTGCGATTCGGTGTTTTTCTCTACACTCTGGGCTGTGTATGTGCCGGCTTTCTCTATTTTCTGTGCAAACTTAAGCTAGAGCACTTGGCTCTGATATACTTTGGAGGTCTGTCCAGTTCATTTCTCTATACCGGAGGTAAGTCAGCCATTATTGCTGTATGTCTGTAACATTAGCTTATAATAGATCAAACAAGTTGCACTGGCAAGTGCGTCACTATTACTTCAGTTGGTTAAAGGGATACTCAAGTAAAAATTAAACTTTCATTATTCAGATAGAGCATGCTATTTTAAACAACTTTCCAATTTACTTCCATTAAAAAAAGTGCACAGTCTTTTTATATTTAAACTTTTTGAGTCACAAGCTCCTACTGGGCATGTGCAAGAATTCACAGAATAAGCGTATATGCATTTGTGATTGGCTGATGGCTGTCACATGGTACGTGTATACATTTGTGATTGACTGACTGATGGCTGTCATGGTACAAGGGGAGTGGAAAAAGACATAACTTTTAAAATTGTCAGAAAAAAATATACTATTCATTTGAAGTTTAGACTAAGTGCTATTGCATTGTCTTGTTATCTTGCATTTGGTGATTATGCAAATCTTCTGTGTTGACTGGTCCTTTTAAGAAACAAAACAGAGTGAAGACCGCAAGGTCGGGTATACAGCTATTTAAAGGGCCACAAAAGAACATGAGATTATCCTGCAACTTTATAATATATATTAGTATGTTTACCTGCAAACGCTTTTAATCCCATCAATTCTGTGAGTCTTTTCATGTAAACCCTCCACCACATTTCCATATAATGAAGTGGTAATCTTGTTTGTGCCTTCAGAAGAACACAGGTGTGAACACATGCGCACCTGGGAGCAGTGACCTCCCAAAGAAGTGCACAATATAAATGTGAACTATGAATGCCAGATCAGAAAGGCACACAAATGCTTTTACGCAGTAATAAAAAAATACTTATAAATCTGTATGAAAATATCTATTTACAAATAACTGTACATCTTGATATTGTTTTTTAAAAAAATAATATATACCTTTTGTCCATTATTGTTTGTACTGTCCTTGTATGAAATAATATTAGTAATAAATAATATATCCTCCATGCGTACGGTCTCACTCTCCTTGTGTGCCGCGCTAAATATCCAATGTCTCTGCAACACCACTCAGTGTCTCCTCAGCGCTCCCCTCGGGAGCTGCAACAACAGGATTGGTTCCCGTCCGGTCAGGTGCATAGGATGAACAGGGAACTTCATCTAGTCCCCAATGAAAGCATGAATCCAAAACGACCAAGTCCTCGCACACTGAAGGGTAGGTCTGGGTAAAGAAACAATGCCGCCACTCCTTGCTTGAAATAAAAAGCTTCTTTATTAGAAAACACTAAAAGGCAAAACAAGCCGTCAGAAGATAGGTCAAACGCGTTTCGTAGGTATTCACTTTCTCAATGACCCTTTATTTCAAGCAAGGAGTGGCGGCATTGTTTCTTTACCCAGACCTACCCTTCAGTGTGCGAGGACTTGGTTGTTTTGGTAATAAATAATATAAACAGATTTAAACAAAAAAAAATGTAAGGTAGTAGATATAGTAGATAATCCCTTATCAATGCTTTATCATGCAGTACTGCTTGTTTGCATAGGGGAGGATGGAGACGGTACTGAACCAACCAATTATAAGCAGTAAAACACAAGCACCACATGGCCAAGTACAGATTAAAAATCCTTAACCACTTAGAGATATGAAACCCAAATTTGTTCTTTCATGATTCAGATAGGGCAGCCATTTTAAGCAACTTTTTAATTCACACCAATTATCAAATGTTCTTCATTCTCTTGGTATCTTTATTTGAAAAAGCAGGAATACCAAAAATGTACAAGCTCCTAATCTTACATTCCTGCTTTTTCAAATAAAGATACCAAGAGAACGAAAAAAAAAATAATTGGATTAAATTAGTAAATTGCTTAAATTTGCATGTACTGAATCGTGAAAGAAAAATGTTGGTTTAATATCCCTTTAACACCTTTAGAATGTTCCATGCCGTCCTAACATAAGGTAGGATATGGTAGTAAATTACCATATATAATCCCACCCTCTAGGTTGCTTCGATTCGGGCACCACACAAGTTTTAACAATTACAGCCATTATTGTAAAGAGGAGAAGATTTTTATTTAAAGAACAAGTGTATAAATGATTTTATAAGCCTGAGAAATGCGTTGCTGTTTTTAATAAATGTAACATTTATAATTGATACACACTTGATATCTATAGATTGATGTATTACGGACAGTATAGATTAAGAAGATTGCAGAATGATATCATTCTGCTGGAAGAGTCTAAAGGTCCAGCCTGCAATTATAGCGCATGGTAGTACGTCATCCTCTGAGTGCACTTGCTGTTAAATGAAATTATGAGATCATCGATGCGATCACGTGATTTCAAGGCCAGCATCAGATCATGGGGGACTGCCTACACTGCTAGACACGCCCCCCCCCAGTCTGATTCTTGATTGCAGGACGCCATATAAGGTAGAATGTTCTATGCTGTGCTAATGGCGATAAAGCCCAGCACTGTTAGGATGGCATGGAATGTCCTAACAGCAGAAAGAGGGTTTAAATCTTCTCAGAAAACAATATGATGTGCACACTGCTGTTTCACACAAACTATGCTGCCTAGGAGTGAACCCTTTAACCAAAACTAAATATCTAAATTGTTTCTAATTTCTCTTCTATATATAAAAGCAAATGACAGTGCTGTCCTCATAATAAAGGTTTCCTTCTGCTTTATTCCACTTCTTTAATTCTCTGTTCTTTGTTTACAGGTATCGGATTTAAGTATGTGGCATTGGGGGATCTTGTAATACTGATTACATTTGGTCCCCTGTCTGTGATGTTCGCACACGCAGTGCAGGTCGGGTACCTTGCAGTCACCCCTCTCCTATATGCTGTTCCACTTGCCCTCAGCACAGAGGCAATCCTGCACAGCAACAATACCAGGGATATTGAGTCAGATCGCCAGGCTGGGATAGTCACCCTTGCCATCCTCATAGGCCCAGTGCTGTCTTATATTCTGTACAACCTACTTGTATTTCTTCCTTATGTGATCTTTAGCATCCTGGCAACGCGGTACTCTATCAGTATGGCCCTCCCCCTGCTCACGGTCCCTCTGGCTTTTTCACTGGAGAGACAGTTCCGGAGCCAAAATTTCAGCAAAATTCCCCAGAGGACGGCCAAACTGAATCTGCTTGTTGGACTCTTCTATGTGTTTGGAATTGTTCTTGCACCACCAGGTTCTCTTCCCAAACTGTGATGTGGATCTGTGTGATCATGACAGACATGTATATTTGTGTACCCCAGAAAATAAACAAACTACGTACAATTTTTTTTGCATTAGATGACGTGATCTCACAGCTGTAGGTACTAGTGCAAACACCTACCTGCCTTCTGTGTTGTCAACATAATGTTGTATCATATCTTAGACAGATCTGCTTGGTCCAGTCTTTCAATAAAATAAGTACAACTGTGGTTAGTGTGAAAAAGCAATTTAAAGTGACAGTCAAGTTAAAAAAAAAACGTTCATGTTTCAAATAGGGCATGTCATTTTTAGCAACTTTCCAATTTACTTTTATCACCAATTTTGCTTTGTTCTCTTGGTATTCTTAGTTGAAAGCTAAACCTAGTTAGGCTCATGATAATTTTTAAGCCCTTGAAAGCCGTATCTTATCACATGCTTTTTTATTTGCTTTTCACAGCAGGGGAGAGCTAGTTCATGTCAGCCATATAGATAACATTGTGATTACGCCCATGGCTTGTGGTAGACACTGCACTAATTGGCTAAAATGCAAATCGATAGATAATAAATAAAATGTCATGTGGTCAGGGGGCTGTCAGAAGATGCTTAGATACAAGTTAATCACAGAGGAAAAATGTGTATTAATATAACTGTGTTGGTTATGCAAAACTGGGGAATGGGTAATAAAGGGATTATCTATCTTATTATACAAAAATTCTGGTGTTGACTGTCACTTTTAAATAAGTTTAAATTTAAAGGGACAGTCTACACCAGAATTGTTATTGTTTTAAAAGATAGATAAACCCTTTATTAGCCATTACCCAGTTTTGCATAACCAACACAGTTATATTAATATACTTTTAACCTCTGTGATTATCTTGTATCTAAGCCTCTGCAAACTGCCCCTTTATTTCAGTTCTTTTGACAGACTTGCAGTTTAGCCAAGCAGTGCCTGCTCCCAGATAACACTGTGCTCATGCACGTGAAGTTATCTATATGAAACACATGAACTAACACCCTCTAGTGGTGAAAAACTGTTAAAATGCATTCTGAAAAGAGGTGGCCTTCAAGGTCTAAGAAATTAGCATATGAACCTCCTAGGTTAAGCTTTCAACTAAGAATACCAAGAGAACAAAGCTAAATTGGAAAATTGTTTAAAATTACATGCCCTATCTGAATCATTATTGTTTATTTTGGACTAGACTGTCCCTTTAATTGTGCAGTATTTTTATTACTTTTTGTTGCAGGAAAACTAAGGGACTTACCTACATGATCGTGCAGATGCAACAACATTAGGGCTAATTTTGTGCTGGGACAAAAAGTTAAACATTTGACACTGAACTGTAGTTTATCTGTAGACTGTATGACTGTGAAATGCTCAATTTAATTTATGATCACTGTGTTTTTACATTGTCAAGGGCACTTTTTGTTTATACTTTTCCCCTGCCATTTCTATGCTGCTTCATATACCTATTTATTTCACAAACCAATTCTAAATCTAACATAACCTCTTGTTCTAGTATGTTTTTATACAATAAATAACAAAGATTATTTTACCCAGGTTTAATGTGCTCTTACATCACATGACTGTATATAGTCCATGACATAAGCTATGCTTGGGGCAGAGTATACCTGGTGGTGTCTTCTGCAGTACTCCCTCCTCCCCATTAACCCCTCCCACACACAGTCAGTATAAAATAATTACCTGCCTGAGTTAAGTTACATACAGGGGGCGATTTCTCAAGCTGAGGCGGACACATTTTCTGTGTAGTAACAAATAATACATACCTAACCTAACTGTTACTAAACCTGCCTCACTGAAAAGGTGGTGAGACAAATATGGCTGAAACCCTATACCTAAACTACAGAGGTGCTTTGAAATATATCGCACTTCTTGAGATGTATCACAATTAAAATGCAGGTTACTCCCACAGAACACCTACATCATATCTTTGCTACACCTATCTAATAAAGATAAAAAAAATCCTTCCTATTAAAAATACAGGAGCTATTTTTATACATTTTATATATGTTTGAATGCATATTAATTTAAGTATTGTATAGATTTTAAACGTGGTTTTTTTTTTTTTTAATTTTTTTAGTTTTGTTTTTCAAAAAAATATTTTAACCCCTTCACAACCGAGGACATTTCAGGCACGTCCTACAAAAAAAAAATGCCCTTAAGCACCAAGGACGTGCCTGACATGTCCTCTGGGGTTTCAAGCGGTTTCAGCCGCTTTCAAGGTATTGCAGTGATGCCTCGATATTGAGGCATCGCTGCAACCCAATACTAGTTCCGACCGTTGTTCCGGGAAGGGGGGCGGGAGCATGCGAGGGGGGTTTAGGGTGCCTGTACCTGAGGGAGGGGGAAATAATTGTTTAGAATGTGATCTGGGAGGGGGGTAGGATATTGAGGTGGGGCAGCTACACTACAGAAAAATAAAATAAAAATAATTTAAAAAAATTAGCAAATTTGTTAAGAAACTGGGTACTGGCAAGCAGCTGCCAGTACCTAAAATGGTTACAAATAGGAAGGGGGGGGATCGTGGAGGTTGGGGGGGGGGTTTTAGGTAGGAACCTACACTGCAGAAACTATTTATATATTTTTAGTACTTACAGACTTTCTGCCAGTACTTAGGATGGTGGTGACAATTGTGGTATGGGGGCGGGAATAGAGCTGTTTGTGAGGGATCAGGTTTGGGATGTGTCAGGTGGGAGACTGATCTCTACATTAAAGCTAAAATTAAAACTGCACGCTTCCTAATTAACCCCTTCACTGTTGGGCATAATACAAGTGTGGTGCGCATTTAGCAGCCTTCTAATTACCAAAAAGCAAAGCCATATTAAATGTCTGCTATTTCTGAACAAAGGGGCTCCCAGAGAATCATTTTACAACCATTTGTGCCATAATTGCACAAGCTGTTTGTAAATAATTTCAGTGAGAATTTTCTATCACAAATGGGGGGGGTTTATGGAACTCTGTTTATTGGTCCCTGCATGACAAACAGCCACTCGACTATCGCCACTACTTGTGTTGGAAGATCCATTTTGCAATATCGTATTTTTTATCTTTATATTTATATCGGTTTTACACCATAATTCACATATTTGGCTGTTTGTCATGCAGGGACCAATAAACAGCGTTCCATAAACACCCCCCATTTGTGATAGAAAATCCCACGCATGCTCTATAGAAACGCTTCTCAATTTCACAAGTCTAAATAGTTTCACAGTGACGTATGCGGCCAGGTATGTGATGATGCTGGCACGCATGCGCATTAGGGGCAAAATGTATACAACAGCTGATGTAACGTCACAGGAAGTGACAAGGTTCGATTTTTTTGAAAAGTTCGGTCCCTTAACAGAACACCGGCCCATTTCTGGAGCACTATATGGCAGCAGTTTTGCAAGAATGTTTTCTATTTGCAAGAGCACTATATGGCAGCACTGTTTCCTGTCATGTCGTGCTTCAGACACCTACCTAGGTATCTCTTTAACACAGAATATCATGGGAACAAAGCGAATATGACAATAGAAGTAAGTTGGAAACTTTTTTAAAAAAAAATTAGTGTGTTCTGTCCGGATCACAAAAGAAAACGGTTTGGGTTTCATATCTGTTTTAATTATACATTGTTTAAAATAATAAAAACCATGCAAAAAAAAAAAAGTTCAATTCTATACGCTACTCTTCCCCTACACTACAGCTAACTACCTCAATCACCCAACCTAACCCCATCTAAGTTAGCAAAACTAAAAAAAACACTAACATTACAAAAAACAAACACTTTAGCGCAGAAAACACTGTAAAAAATAAGAGAACCCAAACAATTAGGCCTATACTTAAACTAGTCCCATTTAAAAAACAAAAGCCGCCTAAATTAAAAAAAAAACCTATACTAACACTAAAACTTAAAAAATTGGCCATGTGACAGACAACTCTAATATCTTGAGGCTCATGTGACAATCCTATGGTATCTAGGTCATGTAACAACCCTATGATATCTAGAGGCTCATGGGACAACCCCATGATATCTAGATGGTCATGTGATAACCCTATGATAGCCAGACAGTTATGTGACAGACATATAATATCTAGAGGCTCATGTGACAACCCTATGATATCTAGAGTCTCATGGGACAACCCCATGATATCTAGACGGTCATGTGATAACCCTATGATAGCTAGACAGTTATGTGACAGACATATAATATCTAGAGGCTCATGTGACAACCCTATATGTAGAGGGTCATGTGAAACCTCTATGGTATCTAGAAGGTCATGCAACAAGCCTATGCTATCTAGAGGCTCATGTGACAACCATATGATAGCTAGTGGGTTATGTGACAGCCATATGATATCTAGAGGCTCATGTGACAACCCCATGATATCTAGACGGTCATGTGATAACCCTATGATAGCTAGACCGTTATGTGACAGACATATAATATCTAGAGGCTCATGTGACAACCCTATATGTAGAGGGTCATGTGAAACCTCTATGGTATCTAGAAGGTCATGCAACAAGCCTATGCTATCTAGAGGCTCGTGTGACAACCATATGATAGCTAGTGGGTTATGTGACAGCCATATGATATGTAGAGGCTCATGTGACAACCCCATGATATCTAGACGGTCATGTGATAACCCTATGATAGCTAGACAGTTATGTGACAGACATATAATATCTAGAGGCTCATCTCACAACCCTATATCTAGAGGGTCATGTGAAACCTCTATGGTATCTAGAAGGTCATGCAACAAACCTATGCTATCTAGAGGCTCATGTGACAACCATATGATAGCTAGTGGGTTATGTGACAGCCATATGATATCTAGAGGCTCATGTGACAACCCCATGCTATCTAAACATAGAAATTGACGGTAGATAAGAACCAAAAAGGACCATCAAGTCTACCCATATTACATGTTACTTTTTCCTTAGGATAGCCTTATGCATGTCCCAGGCATTTTTGAATTCCTTTACAGTCTTTGTGTTTAACACCTCAAATTGAGGTTTATTCCATGAATCCACCACCCTTTCTGTAAAAAAAAAATGCTTCCTCAAATTTCTCCTGAATCTGCTACCCTCTAACTTTAGATTGTGACCTTGTTTTGGCATTTATCTTTTTGTGAAAAATGTTTTCAGCTTCTATTTTATTAAGTCCCTTCATATATTTGAAAGTTTATATCAAGTCACTTCCTTCTATCCTCTAAACTATACAGGTGAAACTCAAAAAATTTGAATATCGTGCAAAAGTTAATTTATTTCACTAATGCAACTTAAAAGGTGAAACTAATATATGAGAGAGACTCATTACATGCAAAGCAAGACAGTTCAAGCCGTGATTTGTCATAATTGTGATGATTATGGCTTACAGCTCATGAAAACTCCAAATCCACAATCTCAGAAAATTAGAATATTGTGAAAAGGTGCAATATTCTAGACTCAGTGTCCCACTTTGATCATCTAATTAAGCCATAACACCTGCAAAGGGTTCCTGAGCCTTTAAATGGTCTCTCAGTCTGGTTCAGAAGGAATCACAATCATGGGAAAGACTGCTGACCTGACAGTTGTGCAGAAAACCATCATTGACACCCTCCATAAGGTGGGAAAGCCTCAAAAGGTAATTGCAAAAGAAGTTGGATGTTCCCAAAGTACTGTATAAAAGCACATTAATAGAAAGTTGTGTGGAAGAAAAAGGTGCACAAGCAGAAGGGATGACCGCAGCCTGGAGAGCATTGTCCGGAAAAGGCCATTCAAAAGTGTTGGGGACTTTCACAAAGAGTGGGCTGAGGCTGGAGTCAGTGCATCAAGAGCCACCACACACAGACGGATCCTGGACATGGGCTTCAAATGTTGTATTCCTCTTGTCAAGCCACTCCTGAACAACAAACAACGTCAGAAGCGTCTTACCTGGGCTAAAGAAAAACAGACCTGGTCTGTTGCTCAGTGGTCCAAAGTTCTCTTTTCTGATGAGAGCAAATTTTGCATCTCATTTGGAAACCAAGGACCCAGAGTATGGAGGAAGAATGGAGAGACACACACTGCAAGATGCTTGAAGTCCAGTGTGAAGTTTCCACAGTCTGTGTTGATTTGGGGAGCCATGTCATCTGCTGGTGTTGGTCCACTGTGCTTCATTAAGTCCAGGGTCAACACAGCCGTTTACCAGGAGATTTTGGAGCACTTCATGCTTCCTTCCGCAGACCAGCTCTATGGGGATGCTGACTTCATTTTCCAGCAGGACTTGGCACCTGCCCACACTGCCAAAAGCACCAAAACCTGGTTCAATGACCGTGGGATTACTGTGCTTGATTAGCCTTGCAAACTCGCCTGACCTGAACCCCATAGAGAATCTATGGGGCATTGCCAAGAGAAAGATGAGACATGAGACCGAACAATGCAGAAGAGCTGAAGGCCGCTATTGAAGCATCCTGGTCTTCCATAACACCTCAGCAGTGCCACAGGCTGATAGCTTCCATGCCACGCCGCATTGAGGCAGTAATTGCTGCAAAAGGGGCCCAAACCAAGTACTGAGTACATACAGTATGCATGCTTATACTTTTCAGAGGTCTGATATTGTTCTATGTACAATCCTTGTTTTATTGATTGCATGTAATAATCTAATTTTCTGAGATTGTAGATTAGGGGTTTTCATGAGCTGTAAGCAATAATCATCACAATTATGACAAATCACGGCTTGAACTATCTTGCTTTGCATGTAATAAGTCTATCTCATGTATTAGAAATGCAAACAGACAGCTCGGGCTGTGCAATTCAATACAAGGATCAAAAGCACAAAATAATGTTAAGTAAGCAGCACATTATATTCGTGTGTGCTAGCTGAAACAATGTATCGCTTTGTCCAATTATGAAACAATTGTAGTAAACCTGTGTTGATTGTTGCAATTGATTACCAAGACCGTTAACCCCTTACATTCGCAAGACTCATCGTTATAAATGAAACATAAGCTAGACAGTTCTAGCAATAACAAACTCACTTGATTCTGAGAATGATATCCAATGTCAGATGAGATCCAGGAAAACGGAACTGTTATATCCACTATTAGTAGCGCAATTTGTAGCAACAATCACAGAAACTGCCTGTGTTCATAGCAGCATCACGGCTTGTTCCACAGGTGTTGAGGAGGGCTCCCCTGCTAAGCCCTCATTCGTAATAATAAGAAGTAAACAGAAATTAATTCAACACCTCTGAGTGAAACAAAAATAGAACCCAATAATCGAAAAAACAGTAAGGCTGATGAAATAAGTGTTAAAACTTCACCTTTTATTGAAATTCCGTGAGTAAAAAACAAAGGCACAGCACACAGACCTGACTACCGCTGACGCGTTTCCTGCCCTATTGGGCACTTCATCAGAGCTACCTAACAGGTGTGTAAGGACTCCTTAAAAACAGGATATAAGCCCTGCACACCTGCTGCATAATTAATTATAACAAAAAATGGAAATTTTGTGTGTATTGTGAAATAAACATCCAATCAAACGTGTGAAACAATAATAAACATTATGCATAATAAATAAACTTGAAAATATCGATCATAAACAAAAAAATATATATATTATTATACACTAAGACTATGCTTTCATATAAAATTGTATCATTCAGTAGGCACATTAAAAACGATCGTACAATTCAATGTGTGTGGGATAACGATTCTTACTATAACTAAATACATGAATATTCGTCAATTAATGAGTTCTCAGTTTACTGAAGTTAATTTAAACATGTTGAAAACATAATAATATGGAAATGTAAAAAGGGATCTGATATTCTAATAAACCTTGGTAAATAAACGATGTAAAATGTACATTGTATATGCATGTATTAGGTGACACACAGAGAGCATAAGCAGTTAAGTGTACTAATGTGTATTACATCATATAAAAGTCAAATGCTATAAAGTATAAACACATTCAAAAGACATAAACTGCCTGCTCTCCGGGTGACCAAACATGGATAGTTTATCACTAAAAGTTTATATAATCTGGGCGATATCAGAATTTATATCTATTATAAGATCCAGATCCTAGGTCTATGTATTGTCAATAAACAATTTGATGTCACTTATTTTATTAATACCGAAAGGAGCACCAGTTTTTAAAGTGTGAATCCAGTAAACTTCTCGTTTACTCAGTGCTGCATATCTATTACCACCTCTGGGTCCTAGTTTAACTACCTCAATCCCTTGGAATGTAAAACCAGCTGAACTATTTCCATGTAAAGCAAAGTGCTTGGCCACAGGGGTTTTGGGAATTTCTGCTTCCAGGGAAAGTAAATGCTCTCTTATGCGATCTTTGAGCATTCTAGACGTTAACCCTGTATATTGATAATTACAAGACTTGCAGGTCAAAAGATATATAACAAAAGTAGAAGTGCAAGTAATGTGCTCTTTAATCTTAAATGTTTGACCTGTATAAGTCGAGGTAAAGGTATCGCCACATGTGACATAGCTGCAACTCTTACAAGGTCTGACATTGCATTTATAGAAACCTGGTTTAGATGTTAACCAATTTGTTGACTGTGTGGTATGTAAGCTCTTCTTGCTAAAATCCTTTCTAACCATATCACCAATGGTTTTAGCTTTTCGAGAGATAAAGTTACATTTACTAGAGATGTATTTTAGATCTGAATCCCTATCTAGGATTGGTAATCTATTCCTAATAATTCTACTGATGTCATCAAATTGTCTGCTGTAAGATGTAATAAAATTCACACCATCTTTTAATCCAATATCTTTAACCTTATCTTTCAGTAGACTATTTCTATCAAAATTACTCACTTGTTCCGATATCTTCAACAAACTTTGTTCATCATAGCCTCTTTCTTTCAGTCTAATAGTTAGATCTTCTGCATGTTTCTTATAACTCTCTATGTTGCTACAATTCCTCCGTAATCTGATATATTGACCTTTTGGTATCCCCTTTTTTAAGTGAAATGGATGGCATCTTATAATAGATATAAATTCTGATATCGCCCAGATTATATAAACTTTTAGTGATAAACTATCCATGTTTGGTCACCCGGAGAGCAGGCAGTTTATGTCTTTTGAATGTGTTTATACTTTATAGCATTTTATATGATGTAATACACATTAGTACACTTAACTGCTTATGCTCTCTGTGTGTCACCTAATACATGCATATACAATGTACATTTTACATCGTTTATTTACCAAGGTTTATTAGAATATCAGATCCCTTTTTACATTTCCATATTATTATGTTTTCAACATGTTTAAATTAACTTCAGTAAACTGAGAACTCATTAATTGACGAATATTCATGTATTTAGTTATAGTAAGAATCGTTATCCCACACACATTGAATTGTACGATCGTTTTTAATGTGCCTACTGAATGATACAATTTTATATGAAAGCATAGTCTTAGTGTATAATAATATATATATTTTTTTGTTTATGATCGATATTTTCAAGTTTATTTATTATGCATAATGTTTATTATTGTTTCACACGTTTGATTGGATGTTTATTTCACAATACACACAAAATTTCCATTTTTTGTTATAATTAATTATGCAGCAGGTGTGCAGGGCTTATATCCTGTTTTTAAGGAGTCCTTACACACCTGTTAGGTAGCTCTGATGAAGTGCCCAATAGGGCAGGAAACGCGTCAGCGGTAGTCAGGTCTGTGTGCTGTGCCTTTGTTTTTTACTCACGGAATTTCAATAAAAGGTGAAGTTTTAACACTTATTTCATCAGCCTTACTGTTTTTTCGATTATTGGGTTCTATTTTTGTTTCACTCAGAGGTGTTGAATTAATTTCTGTATATCTCATGTATTAGTTTCGCCTTTTAAGTTGCATTAGTGAAATTAACTTTTGCACAATATTCTAATTTTTCGAGTTTCACCTGTACATATTTAGATCATAGAGTCTTTCTTTGTACGTTTTTTTTTTTTTTTGACCATGTACCATTTTAGTAGCCCTGCTTTGGACAGCTTCTAGTTTATATCTTTCTGAAGATATGGTCTCCAGAACTGTACACAGTATTCCAGATTTGGCCTAACTAATGATCTGTAAAGTGGCATAAGAACCTTGCTATTTCTGCTACTAATACCTCTTCCAATGCAACCAAGTATTCAACTGACCTTATTGGCTGCACTGCTGCATTGTGTACCAAATTTTAAATCGTCAGAAATATTAATTCCCAAGTCCCTTTCTTCTTTAGTTGCAGTCAGTAATGTACCATTGAGACTATAATTGACCTTTGGGTTTTTGGATCCTATATGCATAATTTTGTTCTTGGTAATATTAAAATTTCAGATCCCATTTATTTGACAAGTCCTCTAGTTTTTTGATATCACTGTTCATTTGATCAGCCCCTCCTGGAACATCTACCCTGTTACAAATTTTTGTATCATCAGCAAACAAGCAAGCCTTCCCCTTAAAGGGACAGTACACTGTATTTTTTTTTTATTGAGGTTTTTATATAAAGCAATGTAACATAATAGGAAATTATACATGTCTTTAACATCGACAACAACCATATCAAATCAGCTATTCTGAATATTTATAATGGTACTTGTAATGGTTGTTTACCTAAGCAAGAAATAGATACCATGGAATATCCTCATAAACAAAAGATAGGAAGACATAATCATCAATATATATATATATATATATATATATATATATATATATATATATATATATATATATAAAAGAACAATGAAACCTCATTTTTATAATTTTTAAACCTCCCAAATTAGCAATAGGCCGCTCTTGGGCCTATAGGTAGTGTTTGTTGCACTGGAGGTAAACTAGAGTGATGAAAAGCCACTCTTGGGTATGACATATTAACATAACAAATTACATTAACCTGTAAAATATAAACATAATGATGATATCTTATAAGGGATGAAACTCTTTGTAGAGTTGAAATTGAGCAATATTATAGAAATTGTGAGCTGAATCATCTTTACTGTAATATAAGGTCACTCTTGGACCTCTGATGATAAAAGGAGAAAAGAGAAATAAACAGATTCTGATAACAGTAGATTTCACATTACCGTATTCTAGATGGTTATGATAGCTCTTTCAGTATAACTACACATGGCCAGCAAGCTGTGGTATAGTGAAGACATTATTCTGAAATATATAGATTTACCTCAGTGCTCTTATTGGCTAAGGTTGCTCATAAAATTTAGGTACGTTAAGCCATGTAGCGTTGGTAGGCTGTAATATATCAAGAGAAGTGGGATTAGACTAGGCTTACAGCTATGAGCTTCAGGGTATTGACAACTTACATGGTAAAAAAATGCATCAGTAGTGAGCTGTTATAAAACTAGGACAAGCTCTTATGGATAAAAGGCTTGAGGTAGCTTATGGGTAGAATGAGAATAATGATATTAATAAAATTGGGTGTATTACGTAGTATATGATATAATAGTGTGTGTATAAAATAAAAATAATAGTACCAGTAGCATTGAGTATAGTACAGGGAAAGACTATACATTAGAAAAAGGGAGATAATACAAAAAAATCCCATAGGGGGCATTTCCTGAATAAAAAACCTAAAACAAAATATTCAAACTATAACATAAATCATGTAAACAACACCTCAATTAGCAATATAACAATATAACATAGCAGGTGTATAACAAATAAAAAGTCCTTGATATCCAATATCCAACTAGAGGCAGCACTCTGTCAGAAGGATAGTCAGTCCATGAAGGAGATTAATCTGGAAAAGAGAAGATACAGAGGCGCCAATATGGCCTAGTAACGTCTAGACACAGAGCAATACAATGGTAGATGAAATGGTACTCACAAATCTGGAGCACCCCAAAGGTGCAACAAACGCAGGCTGGATCAATTGGCAGTGGTCCAGCTCACTGTAAGCCCACAATGGAGACACGCAGAAGGCCAGCAGGGCAGCAAACCAAACTTCTATACCTATGAGTAATAGAAAACGACACCCATAGCCTAGTACAGTTAGGAAATAAGAACTGCAAGATTAATGGTCACACTTACAATAAGCAGCGCACCTCCAGGTGCAATCAAGGCAGACTGGGGCCTCTCAGTCGCCCAGTAGACTGTACTCAGGCGTTGATGGAGTCCACTTGACAACCAAACTATGTGTCTACAAACGAATAATCCCAGACGATAACAGCAAGTGTATCATTAAAACAGATATTTATTTAAAACAAAGCAACACGTTTCTCAGCCTCTCAGGGGCTGTTTCCTCAGGCTATACAATAAAAATATAAAATTTGATGCACTTGCTACATACCCTTCAAATCCATGTCATAGGTTAATTGGACCAAGCCCTCCCCCTTCCCCCGTCCTATACCATCTGTATACACATGTTTGTTATATATAACCCATCATTTATAGTTTAGGTAACTCATTTTTCTATCATAATTATATGCAGTCTCATTTAGGAAATTACTATGTTTATGAGATAAGTTCATACCCCTACTATATACACATAACAATGGAGTTTTAGTGGTATATCCCAAATTACATCACTAATAAGATCTTCTATCAGCTGTGTAGAGGTTAGAATGTGGGAGTTAACAAACATATGTATACAGATGGTATAGGATGAGGGAAGGGGGAGGGCTTGATCTAATTAACCTATGACAGGGATTTGAAGGGTATATAGCAAGTGTATCAAATTTTATATTTTTATTGTATAGCCTGAGGAAACAGCCCCTGAGAGGCTGAGAAACACGTTGCTTTGTTTGTTTTTGTTTTTTTTCTTTTTTATTAAAGAAACACAGGTACAAGTAAATATATATCAACATTTACAAGGCATAGTTATAAGACATTAAATAAATGCTACATACTAAACATCCGTAGATTAACATTTGTGGTATAGTTGCCATTGAGCGTTACAGAAGAAGGTAGTATATTGCTCAAAGGTATATATGGACTATGCAAATCTGAATACAAAGGATTGAGACTGTATAAAAGAGATCTGAACATTGAGAGGTACATAAAGGACTAATCGAGTACCATTTATACTAAACCTGTGCCTCTTAATTTTTTTTTATACTAACAACTAAGAACAGAACAAAACATTAGACATGTGCACCGCTAAAAAATTCGGTTAGTTTTCGGTTCGGATCGATTCGGACTTTTCGAATTTCGTTTCGGATCGAATCTGATTCGGCAAAATTTGAATAAATTCGTTTCGGATTTATTCGGATCCGAATAAATTCGTTTCGGATTTATTCGGATTCGGCTGAATTCGGTTCTATTCCGTTCCGAAATTCGGTATGTTTTTAGTACACTAACACCCATTTAGTACACTAAGTCACTAACACCCATAAACTACCTATGAACCACTAAACCGAGGCCCCCCCACATCGCAAACACTACCGTCGACCCCTACATTATAGTTATTAACCCCTAATCTGCCTCCCCCCAACGTCGCCGTAATCTAACTACAAGTATTAACCCCTAATCTGCCGACCCGATATCGCCGCCGCCTACATTATAACTATTAACCCCTAATCTGCTGTCCCTAACACCGCCGACCCCTACATTATAGTTATTAACCCCTAATCTGCCTCCCCCAACGTCGCCGCAATCTAACTATAAGTATTAACCCCTAATCTGCCGACCCGATATCGCCGCCACCTACATTATAACTATTAACCCCTAATCTGCTGTCCCTAACACCGCCGACCCCTACATTATAGTTATTAACCCCTAATCTGCCTCCCCCAACGTCGCCGCAATCTAACTACAAGTATTAACCCCTAATCTGCCAACCCGATATCGCCGCCGCCTACATTATAGCTATTAACCCCTAATCTGCTGTCCCTAACACCGCCGACCCCTACATTATAGTTATTAACCCCTAATCTGCCTCCCCCAACGTCGCCGCAATCTAACTACAAGTATTAACCCCTAATCTGCCGACCCGATATCGCCGCCGCCTACATTATAGCTATTAACCCCTAATCTGCTGTCCCTAACACCGCCGACCCCTACATTATAGTTATTAACCCCTAATCTGCCTCCCCCCAACGTCGCCACAATCTAACTACAAGTATTAACCCCTAATCTGCCGACCGCAAATCGCTGCCGCTATAATAAATGTATTAACCCCTAAACCGCCGCACTCCCGCCTCGCAAACACTATAATACATTTTATTAACCCCTAATCTGCCCTCCCTAACATCGCCGCCACCTATCTACAATTATTAACCCCTAATCTCCCGCCCCCATCGTCGCCGCTACTATAATAAGGTTATTAACCCCTAAACCTAAATCTAACCCTAACACTAACACCCCCTAACTTAAATATAATTTAAATAAAACGAAATAAGTTTACTATAGTTAAATAAATGAATCCTATTTAAAACTAAAGACTTACCTGTAAAATAAACCCTAAGATAGCTGCAATATAACTAATAGTTACATTGTAGCTATTTTAGGATTTATTTTTATTTTACAGGCAACTTTGTATTTATTTTAACTAGGTACAATAGTTATTAAATAGTTATTAACTATTTAATAACTACCTAGCTAAAATAAATACAAATTTACCTGTAAAATAAATCCTAACCTAAGTTACACTAACACCTAACACTACACTATCATTAAATTAACTAAATAAATGAATCATATTTAAAACAAAATACTTACCTGTAAAATAAACCCTAAAATAGCTGCAATATAACTAATAGTTACATTGTAGCTATTTTAGCATTTATATTTATTTTACAGGCAACTTTGTATTTATTTTAACTAGGTACAAAAGCTATTAAATAGTTATTGACTAATTAATAGCTACCTAGTTAAAATAATTACAAAATTACCTGTAAAATAAATCCTAACCTAAGTTACAATTAAACCTAACACTACACTGTCATTAAATAAATTAACTACAAGTACCTACAATTATCTACAATTAAATAAACTAAAGTACAAAACCCCCCCACTAAATTACAAAAAAAAACAAACACTAAATTACAAAAAATAAAAAAATATTACAAGAATTTTAAACTAATTACACCTAATCTAAGCCCCCTAATAAAATAACAAAGCCCCCCAAAATAAAAAAAATGCCCTACCCTATACTAAATTACAAAAGTTAACAGCTCTATTACCTTACCAGCCCTGAACAGGGCCCTTTGCGGGGCATGCCCCAAAGAAAACAGCTCTTTTGCCTGTAAAAAAAAAAACACAATCCCCCCCCCACATTACAACCCACATACCCCTACTCTAACCCAAACCCCCCTTAAATAAACCTAACACTACCCCCCTGAAGATCTCCCTACCTTGAGTCGTGTTCACCCAGCCGGGCCGAAGTCTTCATCCGATGGGGCAGAAGAGGACATCCAGACCGGCAGAAGTCTTCATCCAAGCTGGGCAAGAAGAGGTCTTCCATCCATCATACAAGTACCAAAATACAAACAAACACTAAATTACAAAAAATAATAAAATATTACAATAATTTTAAAATAATTACACCTAATCTAAGCCCCCTACTAGCTATTAATATAGCTTCAATATAACTAATAGTTACATTGTAGCTATTTTAGGATTTATATTTATTTTACAGGCAACTTTGTATTTATTTTAACTAGGTACAATAGCTATTAAATAGTTAATAACTATTTAATAACTACCTAGCTAAAATAAATACAAATTTACCTGTAAAATAAATCATAACCTAAGTTACAATTACACCTAACACTACACTATCATTAAATTAACTAAATAAATGAATCCTATATAAAACCCTAATATAGCTGCAATATAACTAATAGTTACATTTTAGCTATTTTAGCATTTATATTTATTGTACAGGCAACTTTGTATTTATTTTAACTAGGTACAATAGCTATTAAATAGATATTTACTGTTTAATAGCTACCTAGTTAAAATAATTACAAAATTACCTGTAAAATAAATCCTAACCTAAGTTACAATTAAATCTAACACTACACTATCATTAAATAAATTAACTACAAGTACCTACAATTAAATACAATTAAAAAACTAAACTAAAGTACAACCCCCCCCCACTAAATTACAAAAAATAAAAAAATATTACAAGAATTTTAAACTAATTACACCTAATCTAAGCCCCCTAATAAAATAACAAAGCCCCCCAAAATAAAAAAAATGCCCTACCCTATACTAAATTACAAAAGTTAACAGCTCTATTACCTTACCAGCCCTGAACAGGGCCTTTTGCGGGGCATGCCCCAAAGAAAACAGCTCTTTTGCCTGTAAAAAAAAACACAATCCCCCCCCCCACATTACAACCCACCACCCACATACCCCTACTCTAACCCAAACCCCCCTTAAATAAACCTAACACTACCCCCCTGAAGATCTCCCTACCTTGAGTCGTGTTCACCCAGCCGGGCCGAAGTCTTCATCCGATGGGGCAGAAGAGGACATCCAGACCGGCAGAAGTCTTCATCCAAGCGGGGCAAGAAGAGGTCTTCCATCCATCAGAAAAGTACAAAAAAACAAACAAACACTAAATTAGCAAAAATAATAAAATATTACAATAATTTTAAACTAATTACACCTAATCTAAGCCCCCTACTAGCTATTAATATAGCTACAATATAACTAATAGTTACATTGTAGCTATTTTAGGATTTATATTTATTTTACAGGCAACTTTGTATTTATTTTAACTAGGTACAATAGCTATTAAATAGTTAATAACTACCTAGCTAAAATAAATACAAATTTACCTGTAAAATAAACCCTAACCTAAGTTACAATTACACCTAACACTACACTGTCATTAAATTAACTAAATAAATTAATCCTATATAAAACTAAATACTTACCTGTAAAATAAACCCTAATATAGCTACAATATAACTAATAGTTACATTGTAGCTATTTTAGCATTTATATTTATTGTACAGGCAACTTTGTATTTATTTTAACTAGGTACAATAGCTATTAAATAGATATTTACTGTTTAATAGCTACCTAGTTAAAATAATTACAAAATTACCTGTAAAATAAATCCTAACCTAAGTTACTATTAAACCTAACACTACACTATCATTAAATAAATTAACTACAAGTACCTACAATTAAATACAATGAAATAAACTAAACTAAAGTACAAAAAAACAAACACTAAATTACAAAAAATAAAAAAAATTACAAGAATTTTAAACTAATTACACCTAATCTAAGCCCCCTAATAAAATAACAAAGCCCCCCAAAATAAAAAAATGCCCTACCCTATACTAAATTACAAAAGTAATCAGCTCTATTACCTTACCAGCCCTTAAAAGGGCCTTTTGCGGGGGCATGCCCCAAAGAAAACAGCTCTTTTGCCTGTAAAAAAAAACACAATACCCCCCCCCCACATTACAACCCACCACCCACATACCCCTACTCTAACCCAAACCCCCCTTAAATAAACCTAACACTACCCCCCTGAAGATCTCTCTACCGTGTCTTCACCCAGCGGGCCGAAGTCTTCATCCGATGGGGCAGAAGAGGACATCCAGACCGGCAGAAGTCTTCATCCAAGCGGGGCAAGAAGAGGTCTTCCATCCATCAGAAGTCTTGATCCAGGCGGCATCTTCTCTGTTCATCCATCCGGAGCGGAGCGGCAGCATCCTGAAGACATCCCACGCAGAGCATCCTCTTCTTTCTTGATCCGACGACTAGGTGACTGTACCTTTAAGTGACGTAATCCAAGATGGCGTCCCTTGAATTCCAATTGGCTGATAGGATTCTATCAGCCAATCGGAATTAAGGTAGGAAAAATCTGATTGGCTGATTCAATCAGCCAATCAGATTCAAGTTCAATCCGATTGGCTGATCCAATCAGCCAATCAGATTGAGCTCGCATTCTATTGGCTGATCGGAACAGCCAATAGAATGCAAGGTCAATCTGATTGGCTGATTCCATCAGCCAATCGGATTGAACTTGAATCTGATTGGCTGATTAAATCAGCCAATCAGATTTTTCCTACCTTAATTCCGATTGGCTGATAGAATCCTATCAGCCAATCGGAATTCAAGGGACGCCATCTTGGATTACGTCACTTAAAGGTACAGTCACCTAGTCGTCGGATCAAGAAAGAAGAGGATGCTCTGCGTGGGATGTCTTCAGGATGCTGCCGCTCCGCTCCGGATGGATGAACAGAGAAGATGCCGCCTGGATCAAGACTTCTGATGGATGGAAGACCTCTTCTTGCCCCGCTTGGATGAAGACTTCTGCCGGTCTGGATGTCCTCTTCTGCCCGATCGGATGAAGACTTCGGCCCGCTGGGTGAAGACACGGTAGAGAGATCTTCAGGGGGCTAGTGTTAGGTTTATTTAAGGGGGGTTTGGGTTAGAGTAGGGGTATGTGGGTGGTGGGTTGTAATGTGGGGGGGGGGTATTGTGTTTTTTTTTACAGGCAAAAGAGCTGTTTTCTTTGGGGCATGTCCCCGCAAAAGGCCCTTTTAAGGGCTGGTAAGGTAATAGAGCTGATTACTTTTGTAATTTAGTATAGGGTAGGGCATTTTTTTATTTTGAGGGGCTTTGTTATTTTATTAGGGGGCTTAGATTAGGTGTAATTAGTTTAAAATTCTTGTAATTTTTTTTATTTTTTGTAATTTAGTGTTTGTTTTTTTTGTAGTTTAGTTTATTTCATTGTATTTAATTGTAGGTACTTGTAGTTAATTTATTTAATGATAGTATAGTGTTAGGTTTAATAGTAACTTAGGGTAGGATTTATTTTACAGGTAATTTTGTAATTATTTTAACTAGGTAGCTATTAATTAGTCAATAACTATTTAATAGCTATTGTACCTAGTTAAAATAAATACAAAGTTGCCTGTAAAATAAATATAAATGCTAAAATAGCTACAATGTAACTATTAGTTATATTGTAGCTATATTAGGGTTTATTTTACAGGTAAGTATTTAGTTTTATATAGGATTAATTTATTTAGTTAATTTAATGACAGTGTAGTGTTAGGTGTAATTGTAACTTAGGTTAGGGTTTATTTTACAGGTAAATTTGTATTTATTTTAGCTAGGTAGTTATTAACTATTTAATAGCTATTGTACCTAGTTAAAATAAATACAAAGTTGCCTGTAAAATAAATATGAATCCTAAAATAGCTACAATGTAACTATTAGTTATATTGTAGCTATATTAATAGCTAGTAGGGGGCTTAGATTAGGTGTAATTAGTTTAAAATTATTGTAATATTTTATTATTTTTGCTAATTTAGTGTTTGTTTGTTTTTTTGTACTTTTCTGATGGATGGAAGACCTCTTCTTGCCCCGCTTGGATGAAGACTTCTGCCGGTCTGGATGTCCTCTTCTGCCCCATCGGATGAAGACTTCGGCCCGGCTGGGTGAACACGACTCAAGGTAGGGAGATCTTCAGGGGGGTAGTGTTAGGTTTATTTAAGGGGGGTTTGGGTTAGAGTAGGGGTATGTGGGTGGTGGGTTGTAATGTGGGGGGAGGGATTGTGTTTTTTTTTTACAGGCAAAAGAGCTGTTTTCTTTGGGGCATGCCCCGCAAAGGGCCCTGTTCAGGGCTGGTAAGGTAATAGAGCTGTTAACTTTTGTAATTTAGTATAGGTTAGGGCATTTTTTTTATTTTGGGGGGCTTTGTTATTTTATTAGGGGGCTTAGATTAGGTGTAATTAGTTTAAAATTCTTGTAATATTTTTTTATTTTTTGTAATTTAGTGGGGGGGGGTTGTACTTTAGTTTAGTTTTTTTAATTGCATTTAATTGTAGGTACTTGTAGTTAATTTATTTAATGATAGTGTAGTGTTAGGTTTAATTGTAACTTAGGTTAGGATTTATTTTACAGGTAATTTTGTAATTATTTTAACTAGGTAGCTATTAAATAGTCAATATCTATTTAATAGCTATTGAACCTAGTTAAAATGAATACAAAGTTGCCTGTACAATAAATATAAATGCTAAAATAGCTACAATGTAACTATTAGTTATATTGCAGCTATATTAGGGTTTATTTTACAGGTAAGTCTTTAGTTTTATATAGGATTCATTTATTTAGTTAATTTAATGATAGTGTAGTGTTAGCTGTAATTGTAACTTAGGTTATGATTTATTTTACAGGTAAATTTGTATTTATTTTAGCTAGGTAGTTATTAAATAGTTATTAACTATTTAATAACTATTGTACCTAGTTAAAATAAATACAAAGTTGCCTGTAAAATACATATAAATCCTAAAATAGCTACAATGTAACTATTAGTTATATTGAAGCTATATTAATAGCTAGTAGGGGGCTTAGATTAGGTGTAATTAGTTTAAAATTATTGTAATATTTTATTCTTTTTGGTAATTTAGTGTTTGTTTGTATTTTGGTACTTGTATGATGGATGGAAGACCTCTTCTTGCCCCGCTTGGATGAAGACTTCTGCCGGTCTGGATGTCCTCTTCTGCCCCATCGGATGAAGACTTCGGCCCGGCTGGGTGAACACGACTCAAGGTAGGGAGATCTTCAGGGGGGTAGTGTTAGGTTTATTTAAGGGGGGTTTGGGTTAGAGTAGGGGTCTGTGGGTGGTGGGTTGTAATGTGGGGGGGGGATTGTGTTTTTTTTTTACAGGCAAAAGAGCTGTTTTCTTTGGGGCATGCCCCGCAAAGGGCCCTGTTCAGGGCTGGTAAGGTAATAGAGCTGTTAACTTTTGTAATTTAGTATAGGGTAGGGCATTTTTTTTTATTTTGGGGGGCTTTGTTATTTTATTAGGGGGCTTAGATTAGGTGTAATTAGTTTAAAATTCTTGTAATATTTTTTTATTTTTTGTAATTTAGTGTTTTTTTTTTTTTTGTAATTTAGTGGGGGGGTTTTGTACTTTAGTTTATTTAATTGTAGATAATTGTAGGTACTTGTAGTTAATTTATTTAATGACAGTGTAGTGTTAGGTTTAATTGTAACTTAGGTTAGGATTTATTTTACAGGTAATTTTGTAATTATTTTAACTAGGTAGCTATTAAATAGTCAATAACTATTTAATAGCTATTGTACCTAGTTAAAATAAATACAAAGTTGTCTGTAAAATAAATATAAATGCTAAAATAGCTACAATGTAACTATTAGTTATATTGCAGCTATATTAGGGTTTATTTTACAGGTAAGTATTTTGTTTTAAATATGATTCATTTATTTAGTTAATTTAATGATAGTGTAGTGTTAGGTGTTAGTGTAACTTAGGTTAGGATTTATTTTACAGGTAAATTTGTATTTATTTTAGCTAGGTAGTTATTAAATAGTTATTAACTATTTAATAACTATTGTACCTAGTTAAAATAAATACAAAGTTGCCTGTAAAATAAAAATAAATCCTAAAATAGCTACAATGTAACTATTAGTTATATTGCAGCTATCTTAGGGTTTATTTTACAGGTAAGTCTTTAGTTTTAAATAGGATTCATTTATTTAACTATAGTAAACTTATTTCGTTTTATTTAAATTATATTTAAGTTAGGGGGTGTTAGTGTTAGGGTTAGATTTAGGTTTAGGGGTTAATAACCTTATTATAGTAGCGGCGACGATGGGGGCGGGAGATTAGGGGTTAATAATTGTAGGTAGGTGGCGGCAATGTTAGGGAGGGCAGATTAGGGGTTAATAAAATGTATTATAGTGTTTGCGAGGCGGGAGTGCGGCGGTTTAGGGGTTAATACATTTATTATAGTGGCGGCGATTTGCGGTCGGCAGATTAGGGGTTAATACTTGTAGTTAGATTGTGGCGACGTTGGGGGGAGGCAGATTAGGGGTTAATAACTATAATGTAGGGGTCGGCAGTGTTAGGGACAGCAGGTTAGGGGTTAATTGCTATAATGTAGGCGGCGATATCGGGTCGGCAGATTAGGGGTTAATACTTATAGTTAGATTGCGGCGACGTTGGGGGAGGCAGATTAGGGGTTAATAACTATAATGTAGGGGTCGGCGGTGTTAGGGACAGCAGATTAGGGGTTAATAGTTATAATGTAGGCGGCGGCGATATCGGGTCGGCAGATTAGGGGTTAATACTTGTAGTTAGATTGCGGCGACGTTGGGGGAGGCAGATTAGGGGTTAATAACTATAATGTAGGGGTCGGCGGTGTTAGGGACAGCAGATTAGGGATTAATAGTTATAATGTAGGCGGCGGCGATATCGGGTCGGCAGATTAGGGGTTAATACTTGTAGTTAGATTGCGGCGACGTTGGGGGGAGGCAGATTAGGGGTTAATAACTATAATGTAGGGGTCGGCGGTGTTAGGGACAGCAGATTAGGGGTTAATAGCTATAATGTAGGTGGCGGCGATATTCGGTCGGCAGATTAGGGGTTAATAAAATAATGCAGGTGTCAGCGATAGCGGGGGCGGCAGATTAGGGGTTAATAAGTGTTAGATTAGGGGTGTTTAGAGACTCGGGGTACATGTTAGGGTGTTAGGTGCAGACTTAGTGTTTCCCCATAGGAAACAATGGGGCTGCGGTGTTAGTTTTTTTTCAGCCGAAACTCCCATTGTTTCCTATGGGGAAATGCCGAATCTTAACGAGCTAATTCGGATTTATTCGGAGATACGGCAGCTATTTCGGATTCATTCGGTAGATTCGGAAGTATTTTAATTCGGAAATCCGAATCGATCCGAATCTCCGAATTTACCGAATTTACCGAATTTCCGAATTAATCCGAAACGAACCGCACATGTCTACAAAACATACAACAAAACATAAAACCAAACATTAACACTGGTGGTATGCCCAAAAGGGTATACTAATTCTCGTTGCAGTGGGTATAACAGGTAATATGCAGCTTTATAGAAGATGAAAGATATGTATATCACATAGCAAAGAAACCAAGTGACATTCAGTGGTGTGTGTATATATATATATATATATATATATATATACGCATATACATACATACCCACACATACAAGTCGTTGTAGATGAAACTAATAAAGTGAAACAGCAGGCTTTTATAATATGAGATGAGGTAAGCCAAGGCATGAAATACCAGTTGCATCATTCAATATGAAGAGAGAGGCAGCACTGAAAGATAATTAGCAGGAATGTTTAAGTAATGCTACTAATGTCTGGGCTATACTGTGGAAACAGAGACTGGGCAATCCCAGTATATTAAACACAAGTGATGCATGAGACTGCAAATAATTCTAATAAAATAATACAGCATGCTTCTGCATATAGAGTAAACTGAAGTATATCAGAATAGAAAATACAAATTGCATCCTACAATAAAAAAAAAAAAAAAAAAAAGAGGCAGGATTGAGAAATCATTAGCAAAATCTATAAGCAATAATACCAATGTCTAGGTTATACTGTGGAAACAAATCAGGAATTTTCAGCATGGGAAACTGGGCAACCTCAATATGTTAACTCTAAACTATGTAACTCTAAGAAAGGGAAACCGTATTTTCCTACATATACAGGGAGTGCAGAATTATTAGGCAAGTTGTATTTTTGAGGATTAATTTTATTATTGAACAACAACCATGTTCTCAATGAACCCAAAAAACTCATTAATATCAAAGCTGAATAGTTTTGGAAGTAGTTTTTAGTTTGTTTTTAGTTATAGCTATTTTAGGGGGATATCTGTGTGTGCAGGTGACTATTACTGTGCATAATTATTAGGCAACTTAACAAAAAACAAATATATACCCATTTCTATTATTTATTTTTAACAGTGAAACCAATATAACATCTCAACATTCACAAATATACATTTCTGACATTCAAAAACAAAACAAAAACAAATCAGTGACCAATATAGCCACCTTTCTTTGCAAGGACACTCAAAAGCCTGCCATCCATGGATTCTGTCAGTGTTTTGATCTGTTCACCATCAACATTGCGTGCAGCCGCAACCACAGCCTCACAGACACTGTTCAGAGAGGTGTACTGTTTTCCCTCCTTGTAAATCTCACATTTGATGATGGACCACAGGTTCTCAATGGGGTTCAGATCAGGTGAACAAGGAGGCCATGTCATTAGATTTTCTTCTTTTATACCTTTTCTTGCCAGCCACGCTGTGGAGTACTTGGACGCGTGTGATGGAGCATTGTCCTGCATGAAAATCATGTTTTTCTTGAAGGATGCAGACTTCTTCCTGTATCACTGCTTGAAGAAGGTGTCTTCCAGAAACTGGCAGTAGGACTGGGAGTTGAGCTTGACTCCATCCTCAACCCGAAAAGGCCCCACAAGATCATCTTTGATGATACCAGCCCAAACCAGTACTCCACCTCCACCTTGCTGGCATCTGAGTCAGACTGGAGCACTCTGCCCTTTACTAATCCAGCCACGGGCCCATCCATCTGGCCCATCAAGACTCACTCTCATTTCATCAGTCCATAAAACCTTAGAAAAATCAGTCTTGAGATATTTCTTGGCCCAGTCTTGACGTTTCAGCTTGTGTGTCTGGTTCAGTGGTGGTCGTCTTTCAGCCTTTCTTACCTTGGCCATGTCTCTGAGTATTGCACACCTTGTGCTTTTGGGCACTCCAGTGATGTTGCAGCTCTGAAATATGGCCAAACTGGTGGCAAGTGGCATCTTGGCAGCTGCACGCTTGACTTTTCTCAGTTCATGGGCAGTTATTTTGCGCCTTGGTTTTTCCACACGCTTCTTGCGACCCTGTTGACTATTTTGAATGAAACGCTTGATTGTTCGATGATCACGCTTCAGAAGCTTTGCAATTTTAAGAGTGTTGCATCCTTCTGCAAGATATCTCACTATTTTTTACTTTTCTGAGCCTGTCAAGTCCTTCTTTTGACCCATTTTGCCAAAGGAAAGGAAGTTGCCTAATAATTATGCACACCTGATATAGGGTGTTGATGTCATTAGACCACACCCCTTCTGATTACAGAGATGCACATCACCTAATATGCTTAATTGGTAGTAGGCTTTCGAGCCTATACAGCTTGGAGTAAGACAACATGCATAAAGAGGATGATGTGGTCAAAATACTCATTTGCCTAATAATTCTGCACTCCCTGTACATATACACATAGAAAGCAAAATGAGGTATCAGAGTATAAAATGCAAATTGTTTCCTTCAATGTGATGACTGAGACAGCATTGATAGGGAGTGAACAAAATCTACATTGCTGAATACTTGCTGTTGAATATTCAAAAGAAAAAGAAAAAAAAAAGGATTGCAGGCATATTTTTTAGCAAGGTTGTAAGCAACCTCTCATAAGTCATAAGTAAAATAATGGTGCACTGCCATCTCTTTAAATCAGTCCCTTATGGAAGTCCTAAACATGAGGGGGGTGAATTAATACCCTATCTTTGCAAAGGATATCATCCAACTCCTACACGAACAGGGAGAGGATGAACTCTGCAAACAAAGCATGAGTGAACAGGACATAAACTGCTCCAAGTGGGGAATGAGAAATATATTGCAGCTGACCCTGAAAAGGGCCTGCAGAGCTTTACATCTTTTCTATCCAGACCAGGACCGTCTTTAACACAGGGCAAAAGGGGCAGTTGCCCAGGGCCCAGTTTCTGTTGAGGGGTCCAAGAGTCCTAAAAAAAAAAAAAAAAAAAAGAAAACTTTTTTTTTTTTTTTTATGGTTCATACCAGACTGCTGATTTGACATGTGGAACACACACATTCAGTCCTAATACTGTCACAGTCAAACGTACTCTGCTTATATATATATATATTTTTTTAAAACTGTGCCAGACCGTGCCGGTGTCATGTGACATGCCAAGCTATTGCCATGTGCTGTTTTAGATGTGCACTGTGCAGCACTGAATGCAAAGCCCTAACTTGGCATCCAGCCATTCCCACTGCATCATAAAAGATCCTACTGGGGTTACCACTGTTACCAGGTAACTGCTCTGGTGGTGGGGATTGTTTCTGGGTAGGGCTGACTGTAGGCGCATGCAGCAGAAAGCTGGAGCGGCAGGCACATGAGGATTTGAGCATCTGTGCAGCTGCACAGCACACACTGCTCTCTTCAGTCTTGAGGCTGTGTGATTCATCTCACACTGTATCCATGCAGCCTTGGGCAGACAGCAACCAGTCTGCTGGTCCCCTTAGACCTGCTCTTTCTGCTGTGGCCCTAAGATCAACTAACTGAAGTTTGTTAGGGGAACAGTGCTTTGTAGAAATGTGTCAGTGGGAAGAATAAGTGAGTGCACACACTCCTCCCCATGCAGCATTTTATAGTGCAAGGTGAGAGGGAACTTGTTCCTAGCAAGGAAGTGACATGTGCTGCTGTGGCTGATGTATAGTGTCATGCTGATACTTCACACTTTAATGTAAGGTTTATTTTTATAGTTTTTGTTTTCTCTCTGTCTCAGATTTTACAGCTTCCCATAGTAGTTCTGCTGTTCCAGTCAGTAAACTTATACTGCACCTCCATGCTTCCTCCTCAGTCTTTACCTTGTTTTGCTCCTGTTGGCTGCCCTAAATCTCTTTAACCCGCTAACCTCACACCAGAATCACATTCAAAAGAATATTTAATGAATCCACAGTGGAGGAATTTATATATTTATTTACTTATTAGTACTGCTTAGGTCCAGTTTCACATATTGCAATTTATTTCATTTTTTTTTAAATGATTAGCTTAGCAGTGGATAATCCACTGCTGGGCTAATAATTAAAAAAAAATTGATTTAGTTCTTTGGAATGTTGGGGTGGAGAGCGAAATTGCATGGGGGGGGGGGCAAGAAAATTTTGCCCAGGGTCCAGTCAACATTAAAGATGGCCCTGATCCAGACAGTCTGCCCATGTGTTGCTCCACTGAAATGGTCTTGTAAGTTTAGAACAATGAGGGTTCCTCTGAGAGCAGCCAGCTGCTAATAGCTCTGGAGCTGACATCAGTAAATCAAATAGGCACAAGTCTGTTACGTTTAAACTGACCTCAGGGCATGTTTTTGCGGTCTTAAGTGGGAGTCTCAGTGATCCAAGAGATATATCCTCTGAGCAGCCGTTATGAGAGTCCAATATGAGAACAGTTAGATTGTCAGCATACTTCACATAGCCACGCTGTATTGGGTACTCAGTAATAGAATTTTCCTTGTGATCTTCACACATGGTCATTATCAGTTTTGTGCCTCTCACAACTCCCTGAACTTCCTGGCATAACTCTGAACAGGCAGATAGCAATCTGTCCAGTGAAGGTGTAAACAGCGTGGTCAGTTCCTGGATGAGGTTATCTTTGCACATCAGCATGTTGAATCCTTCTTTGCATCCAGGATTGTAGGAGGTCTCAGCTGCTGTTTATAAGATGGCGTAGGTAGTTTTACTGCTGTCTCTTCTCAGGGGCAAGGGCATGATGTAGGGGCCCTTCACGCATCAGGTTTCAGCTGCAGCAAGTGCCCGCATAAATTAGGATGCCTGCTCAGCAAGAAAAGTAGCGTGGGTTAGCTGGTGGCAGCGATTAATTGCTTTTTCTAAAAGCCGTTTTGCAGAGCTCTTTCTTCTTGCTGCCACCTGGTTGCTCCGCCCACCGGAAGTCACGTTGCTTTGTTTTAAATAAATATCTGTTTTTATGATACACTTGCTGTTATCGTCTGGGATTATTCATTTGTACACATATAGTTTGGTTGTCAAGTGGACTCCGTCAACGCCTGAGTACAGTCTACTGGGTGACTGAGAGGCCCCAGTCTGCCTTGATTGCACCTGGAGGTGCGCTGCTTATTGTAAGTGTGACCATTAATCTTGCAATTCCTATATCCTAACTGTACTAGGCTATGGGTGTCGTTTTCTATTACACATAGGTATAGAAGTTTGGTTTTCTGCCCTGCTGGCCTTCTATCTGAGTGTCTCCATTGTGGGCTTACAGTGAGCTGGACCACTTCCAATTGATCCAGCCTGCGTTTGTTGCACCTTTTGGGGTGCTCCAGATTTGTGAGTACCATTTCATCTACCATTGTTTTGCTCTGTGTCTAGACATTACTAGGCCATATTGGCGCCTCTGTATCTCCTCTTTTAAAGACTATACATTGGCAAGATAATGTTTTTGACCTATGTGCAGGGCCGCCACTAGAAATTTTGGGGCCCCTGACTTAACCATTGATCAGGCCCCCCCCCTTTGACATGTGCAATTTTTGACCAAGTGACTAAAACGTATATGCACTTTATTCTTAAGTGTCTATTTAAACTTGGAAATGTTGTAAAGGTAGTAACATACACTGAAACATACACACACACTCACACATAAGGATTCACATGTAGACACTCTAGCAAACAAGCAAAGAAACTCAGACACAGACACCCAAACAGACACTTAGCGCTTGTTTACATTGACCTGACAAGTAATGAGGTAAACTACAGTTTTGTAAAAAAAGGAGATTTAGAAAACAAAATATGGAGTTCTGATTATCTTTTTGTAAAGGAAGATGCCAACTAAATGATGACAACAGCATGCAGTGGCTGAAAGTAAGGGCCCTGAACTGCCTAAACAATAATTTAAAGGTTCAATGGTGACATCCGGAAAGGTCTCGTTAGTATCAAAGTCTGTAGAAAGATGTGAATAATCAGTAGTAAGGTAAAAATGTCCTAAAAAGGAACAGACAATGGACACACACACACACAAACTCAAACTTGCACATACACCCAAGGAAACCCCAACAGAGACAGCCTCAGAAAACACAGAAAGACATACACACACACACACACACAGAGACACCCACAGAAAACACAGAAAGACATACACACACCCTCACAGAGACACCCACAGAAAATACACACCCTTTACAGAGACATCCACAGAAAACACAGACTAACATATACACACACACACCCTCACAGAGACATCCACAAAAAACACAGACATACACACCCACCCTCACAGAGGCATCCAGAGAAAATACACAAAGACAAACACACGCCCACTCTCACAGAGACACCCATAGAAAAAGCTCAAAGACATATGCACACACCCTCACAGACATCCACAGAAAATGCACAAATACATACACACCCGACCTCACAGAGATACCAACAGAAAAAAAATATATACACACTCATAGAGACACAAACCAAAGCACAAAGACATAAACACAGACACTCACAGAAACACTCACAGGAGGAAACATTTATGCACATTGCATCCCCTAAATCAACAGTGTGTGACATGCATGATAAAAAAATGCAGAAATTAAGAGATCACTTTTTAAAGAATCATATTTGTAAATGTGCAATCAAAAATAATTCTGTGAATTCAAAATTGTACATTAATGATCTGGGTAGATGGCTAGATGAAGAAAATTACTTTTAAAAGGTTGACATATGTTTGTTTCATATTTTCCCCATTTTCCTCCCCAACCAAGAGCACCACTTCAAATATAGTGTACAAATGTTCCCATCTGTCAGCTGCACTTGTGGATTTTGAAAATGCTGTACTCTATATGGTCTTGGTGGAACCATAAGCTGTGGTACTCATACCATTAGATCTGGTTAAATGCAGGATTTAAGCTTGTTGGTATGCATTTCAAAATTAAGTCAGCTGTAGAGTAAACTGAACAGTTTTAAGTTAACCTGTCTCATTTCCAACACTGAGCAATCTTAGTCTGAGAGTATAACATGTTATGTAGATGTAAAAATCTTAGATAAAATGCCTCCTTGTATCTGGAAAGTCCTTGCATAAAGGGGCAGTAAACTGGAATGTAATATATATCATTTGTGTATTGAGGAGGAAACATTTCTGCATGGTTTTAAATATAGAATTTCTACAGCATTGTCAAATAATCATAAATACACTGCTGCTAAAAAAAATGTGTTTTTATGGACCCCTGGCCCCACCATACAACTACTACCACACTGAAGTTACAATCTTAAATTGCACAAAGAAATAAAAAACATTTGCTAAGTAATTCCTACCTCCTGTGCAAATGAAAGTGATCAGCCGTTCTGACTCAGGCACACACTCTACAAACAAAGTGCCAAGTCTGTCTCACACTGTGCATAGTGGTTTAGTGCACACTCAGAAATCCTCTCAAATGCTAATACTTTACTCCTTGTAATAACATTTCCCATGCTCAATTAGCACTCTGCTGTAGTACCCACTGGTGGCTGCCAAAATTTAAAAAAAAAAAAAAAATGTTTTTTTTTTTAGTTCTTGCCTCATCGGGCCCCCCTAGCCCATTGGGCCCCTGGCAGGAGTCACCCCTGTCACCCCCTGATGGCGGCCCTGCCTATGTGGTGAGATCCTAACTAATTGTTCCTAGATGAGTATGCCTAATATCCCTTCATGGAAACTTCCACCCCTTAAGCTGGCTTGGGGGGGATATCACGGTGGTATGAGGCTGCCACCTTGCTCAAGTGTCCAGTTTGGCGCTCCAAATGCTGCAATCTTCTCGATATTGTTATCTTTTGGATCAGCTATTTTCCGTAGAGTGATTGTTAAATTCCAGAGATCTGTATTTTTAGTTAGTTCTTTGATATTCGGAATATTATCCAGATAAGATCAGGAGCTTCTGATTTTGTGACTATACATGGCGGCTGCCCGGACACGCCCCCATAAAATTGTTTTTATATGAATGTATTTTCATATGTATTTTTAATGACTTGTTACTCCAGCGGCAGAGTATAAAATTTATGAGAAATTGCATTTTTCGGTTTATTTGTGTATATGAAGTAGCTGGTTGTGTATATGAAGTAGCTGCTCTTAAACCATAGCCTATGACAATGGGTTGAGCTTCAGGTAATATCAGATCTCATTATGTTATGACTTTTATGTACATAGACGTGCTTCCTTATCTTATTTTTGTCTAGAAAACCAAAGCTCAATGGAACATTATCATTTTATTACTTAACTATCATGCCCCCCACTGAGAGTGTAATGTCTTCTGCTGGCTGAGTTTACTTAGGCTATTCAATAGAATATACTCCAGTATAGAAACTTTCAGTATAGGTTGGGATACCACAGGCTAAATCATCTAGGGGTAAAGGAGCTACTTGTGAACAATTTAAAACACACCAGCAGGTAAAATGAATCATTGGGAACAATTTAAAGGGGAGAAAAAATGTGTGTGAACTGTCCCTTTAAGTCCACTTCCAATATCATGTTAAGCAAAACAGGCCCAAGAACCGACCCTTGGGGAACACCACTAGTAACTGACGCCTTATTTGAATGTACTTCATTAAATGAAACCCTCTGTCATCTATCTTTAAGCCAGCATTCTACCCACTTAACAATCTTAGCATCTATTCCAAGGCAATACATTTAGTGAATGTTTGTTGTGTGGGACGGTGTCAAATGCTTTGCTAAAGTCTAGATAGATATGCAACATCTATGGCTCCTCCCCTGTCTATTATTTTAGTTACATGGTCAAAGAAATCAATTAGATTAGTCTGACATGATCTTCCAGCAGTGAAACCATGCTATCTTTTGTCTTCTAAGTTGCTTATCTGAAGGAAAGATACAAGTCTTTCATTTGAAAGAGTTTCCATTAATTTCCCTGCAATTGAGGTCAAACTGACTGGCCTATAGTTAGCAGAATCTTCCCTACTACCCTTTTTTTCAAATAGGGACTACATTGGCAATTTTCCAGTCTTTTAGAATAACTCCTGTTAGAAGTGACTGATTAAATAAACCAGCTAATGGAGTAGCTATTTCAGATCCAAGTTCTCTTGGAACCCATGGATGAATATTATCTGGACCCACAGACTTATTTACTTTATTTTTGATAAAGCCCTTGAAACCTTCCTCTGTAAAAAGAAAAGTACTACTCACATTATTATTTACAGTAACATCCCTTAATAGAATCTCACTATCTTTACCATCTGTTGTAAAGACTGGACAAAAGTAATCATTTAAACAGTTTGCTATCTATCTTCTTCCACTACTCTATCATCATTCTTGAGTCTAACTATCCCTCTGTTCGTTTTTCTCTTTTTACTGATATATCTAAAGAAGGTTTCTCCAACATAGGTGTGTCCGGTCCACGGCGTCATCCTTACTTGTGGGATATTCTCTTCCCCAACAGGAAATGGCAAAGAGCCCAGCAAAGCTGGTCACATGATCCCTCCTAGGCTCCGCCTTCCCCAGTCATTCTCTTTGCCGTTGCACAGGCAACATCTCCACGGAGATGGTTAAGAGTTTTTTGGTGTTTATATGTAGTTTTATTCTTCAATCAAGAGTTTGTTATTTTAAAATAGTGCTGGTATGTACTATTTACTCTGAAACAGAAAATAGATGAAGATTTCTGTTTGTAAGAGGAAGATGATTTTAGCAACCGTTACTAAAATCGATGGCTGTTTCCACACAGGACTGTTGAGATGAAGTAACTTCAGTTGGGGGAAACAGTGTGCAGACTTTGCTGCTTGAAGTATGACACATTTCTAACAAGACTTGGTAATGCTGGAAGCTGTCATTTTCCCTATGGGATCCGGTAAGCCATTTTCTTAATAAGAATAAAGGGCTTCACAAGGGCTTTAAAGACTGGTAGACATTTTTTCTGGGCTAAAACGATTACTTTATAAGCATTTTTAATAGATTATAGCTTTGAGGAGTTATTTTAATCTTGGGAATTATGTTAAAAAAACGGCAGGCACTGTATTGGACACCTTTTTCACTGGGGGCCTTTTCCAATCATAGGCAGAGCCTCATTTTCGCGCCACTAATGCGCAGTTGTTTTTGGGAAGCAAGGCATGCAGATGCATGTGTGAGGAGCTCAGATACACAGAAAAAGCTTACTGAAGGCGTCATTTGGTATCGTATTCCCCTCTGGGCTTGGTTGGGTCTCAGCAAAGCAGATACCAGGGACTGTATAGGGGTTAAATGTAAAAACGGCTCCGGTTCCGTTATTTTAAGAGTTAAAGCTTTCAAATTTGGTGTGCAATACTTTTAAGGCTTTATGACACTGTGGTGAAATTTTGGTGAATTTTGAACAATTCCTTCATACTTTTTCACATATTCAGTAATAAAGTGTGCTCAGTTTAAAATTTAAAGTGACAGTAACGGTTTTATTTTAAAACGTTTTTTGTGCTTTGTTATCAAGTTTATGCCTGTTTAACATGTCTGAACTATCAGATAGACTATGTTCTGTATGTGAGGAAGCCAAGGTTCCTTCTCATTTAAATAGATGTGATGTATGTGACAAACAATTTAGAGAAAATGATGCCACTGATAATGATGTTGCCCAAGATGATTCCTCAAGTGAGGGGAGTAAGCATGGTACTGCATCATCCCCTCCTGTGTCTACGCCAGTCTTGCCCACACAAGAGGCCCCTAGTACATCTAGTGCGCCTATACTTCTTACTATGCAACAATTAACGGCTGTAATGGATAATTCTATTAAAAACATTTTAGCCAAAATGCCCACTTATCAGCGAAAGCGTGACTGCTCTGTTTTAGATACTGAAGAGCATGAGGACGCTGATGATAATGGTTCTGACATGCCCTTACACCAGTCTGAAGGGGCCAGGGAGGTTTTGTCTGAGGGAGAAATTTCAGATTCAGGAAAAATTTCTCAACAAGCTGAACCTGATGTTATTACATTCAAATTTAAATTGGAACATCTCCGCGCTCTGCTTAAGGAGGTGTTATCTACTCTGGATGATTGTGACAATTTGGTCATTCCAGAGAAATTATGTAAGATGGACAAGTTCCTAGAGGTCCCGGTGCCCCCCGAAGCTTTTCCTATACCCAAGCGGGTGGCGGACATTGTAAATAAAGAATGGGAAAGGCCCGGCATACCTTTTGTCCCTCCCCCTATATTTAAGAAATTATTTCCTATGGTCGACCCCAGAAAGGACTTATGGCAGACAGTCCCCAAGGTCGAGGGGGCGGTTTCTACTCTAAACAAACGCACTACTATCCCTATAGAAGATAGTTGTGCTTTTAAAGATCCTATGGATAAAAAATTAGAGGGTTTGCTTAAAAAGATGTTTGTTCAGCAAGGTTACCTTCTACAACCAATTTCATGCATTGTTCCTGTCACTACAGCAGCGTGTTTCTGGTTCGAGGAACTAGAAAAGTCGCTCAATAAAGACTCTTCTTATGAGGAGGTTATGGACAGAGTTCAAGCTCTTAAATTGGCTAACTCTTTTACTTTAGACGCCACTTTGCAATTAGCTAGATTGGCGGCGAAACATTCAGGTTTTGCTATTGTGGCGCGCAGAGCGCTTTGGCTAAAGTCTTGGTCAGCGGATGCGTCCTCCAAGAACAAATTGCTTAACATACCTTTCAAGGGGAAAACGCTGTTTGGCCCTGACTTGAAAGAGATTATTTCAGATATCACTGGGGGAAAGGGCCACGCCCTTCCTCAGGATAGGTCTTTTAAGGCTAAAAATAAACCAAATTTTCGTCCCTTTCGCAGAAACGGACCAGCCTCAAATTCTACATCCTCTAAGCAAGAGGGTAATACTTCTCAAACCAAGCCAGCCTGGAGGCCAATGCAAGGCTGGAACAAAGGTAAGCAGGCCAAGAAACCTGCCACTGCTACCAAGACAGCATGAGATGTTGGCCCCCGATCCGGGACCGGATCTGGTGGGGGGCAGACTTTCTCTCTTCGCTCAGGCTTGGGCAAGAAATGTTCTGGATCCTTGGGTGCTAGAAATAGTCTCCCAAGGTTATCTTCTGGAATTCAAGGAGCTACCCCCAAGGGGAAGGTTCCACAGGTCTCAATTGTCTTCAGACCACATAAAAAGACAGGCATTCTTACATTGTGTAGAAGACCTGTTAAAAATGGGAGTGATTCATCCTGTTCCACTAGGAGAACAAGGGATGGGATTCTACTCCAATCTGTTCATAGTTCCCAAAAAAGAGGGAACATTCAGACCAATCTTAGATCTCAAGATCCTAAACAAATTTCTCAGGGTTCCATCGTTCAAAATGGAAACCATTCAAACAATTCTTCCTACCATCCAGGAAGGTCAATTCATGACCACGGTGGATTTAAAGGATGCGTATCTACATATTCCTATCCACAAGGAACATCATCGGTTCCTAAGGTTCGCCTTTCTGGACAAACATTACCAGTTCGTGGCACTTCCATTCGGATTAGCCACTGCTCCAAGAATTTTCACAAAGGTACTAGGGTCCCTTCTAGCGGTGCTAAGACCAAGGGGCATTGCAGTAGTACCTTACTTGGACGACATACTGATTCAAGCGTCGTCTCTGCTACAAGCAAAGGCTCATACGGACATTGTTCTGGCCTTTCTCAGATCTCACGGGTGGAAAGTGAACGTAGAAAAAAGTTCTCTATCCCCGTCAACAAGAGTTCCCTTCTTGGGAACAATAATAGACTCCTTAGAAATGAAGATTTTTCTGACAGAAGCCAGAAAATCAAAACTTCTAAGCTCGTGTCAAGTACTTCATTCTGTTCTTCTTCCTTCCATAGCGCAGTGCATGGAAGTAATAGGTTTGATGGTTGCGGCAATGGACATAGTTCCTTTTGCACGAATTCATCTAAGACCATTACAACTGTGCATGCTCAGTCAGTGGAATGGGGATTATACAGACTTGTCTCCGACGATACAAGTAGATCAGAGGACCAGAGATTCACTCCGTTGGTGGCTGACCCTGGACAACCTGTCACAAGGGATGAGCTTCCGCAGACCAGAGTGGGTCATTGTCACGACCGACGCCAGTCTGGTGGGCTGGGGCGCGGTCTGGGAACCCCTGAAGGCTCAGGGTCTTTGGTCTCGGGAAGAATCTCTTCTCCCGATAAACATTCTGGAACTGAGAGCGATATTCAATGCTCTCAAGGCTTGGCCTCAGCTAGCAAAGGCCAAATTCATAAGGTTTCAATCAGACAACATGACGACTGTTGCATATATCAACCATCAGAGGGGAACAAGGAGTTCCCTTGCGATGGAAGAAGTGACCAAAATAATTCAATGGGCGGAGAATCACTCCTGCCACTTGTCTGCAATCCACATCCCAGGAGTGGAAAATTGGGAAGCGGATTTTCTGAGTCGTCAGACTTTTCATCCGGGGGAGTGGGAACTCCATCCGGAAATCTTTGCCCAAATAACTCAATTATGGGGCATTCCAGACATGGATCTGATGGCGTCTCGTCAGAACTTCAAGGTTCCTTGCTACGGGTCCAGATCCAGGGATCCCAAGGCGACTCTAGTGGATGCACTAGTAGCGCCTTGGACCTTCAACCTAGCTTATGCGTTCCCACCGTTTCCTCTCATTCCCAGGCTAGTAGCCAGGATCAAACAGGAGAGGGTATCAGTGATCTTGATAGCTCCTGCGTGGCCACGCAGGACTTGGTATGCAGACCTGGTGAATATGTCATCGGCTCCACCATGGAGGCTACCTTTGAGACAGGACCTTCTTGTTCAAGGTCCGTTCGAACATCCGAATCTGGCCTCACTCCAACTGACTGCTTGGAGATTGAACGCTTGATTTTATCAAAGCGTGGGTTCTCAGATTCTGTCATTGATACTCTTATTCAGGCTAGAAAGCCTGTAACTAGGAAAATCTACCATAAGATATGGAAAAAATATATCTGTTGGTGCGAATCTAAAGGATTCCCATGGAACAAGATCAAAATTCCTAAGATTCTATCCTTTCTACAAGAGGGTTTGGAGAAAGGATTATCTGCAAGTTCTTTGAAGGGACAGATTTCTGCTTTATCTGTTTTACTTCACAAAAAGCTGGCGGCTGTGCCAGATGTTCAAGCTTTTGTTCAGGCTCTGGTTAGAATCAAGCCTGTTTACAAACCTTTGACTCCTCCTTGGAGTCTCAATTTAGTTCTTTCAGTTCTTCAGGGGGTTCCGTTTGAACCCTTACATTCCGTAGATATCAAGTTATTATCTTGGAAAGTTTTGTTTTTGGTTGCAATTTCTTCTGCAAGAAGAGTTTCAGAGTTATCTGCTCTGCAGTGTTCTCCTCCTTATCTGGTGTTCCATGCAGATAAGGTGGTTTTGCGTTCTAAACCTGGTTTTCTTCCGAAAGTTGTTTCTAACAAAAATATTAACCAGGAGATAGTTGTGCCTTCTTTGTGTCCGAATCCAGTTTCAAAGAAGGAACGTTTGTTGCACAATTTGGATGTAGTTTGTGCTCTAAAATTCTATTTAGAGGCTACAAAGGATTTCAGACAAACATCTTCTTTGTTTGTTGTTTATTCTGGTAAAAGGAGAGGTCAAAAAGCAACTGCTACCTCTCTCTCTTTTTGGATTAAAAGCATCATCCGATTGGCTTATGAGACTGCCGGACGGCAGCCTCCTGAAAGAATCACAGCTCACTCCACTAGGGCTGTGGCTTCCACATGGGCCTTCAAGAACGAGGCTTCTGTTGATCAGATATGTAAGGCAGCGACTTGGTCTTCACTGCACACTTTTACCAAATTTTACAAATTTGATACTTTTGCTTCTTCGGAGGCTATTTTTGGGAGAAAGGTTTTGCAAGCCGTGGTGCCTTCCATCTAGGTGACCTGATTTGCTCCCTCCCATCATCCGTGTCCTAAAGCTTTGGTATTGGTTCCCACAAGTAAGGATGACGCCGTGGACCGGACACACCTATGTTGGAGAAAACAGAATTTATGCTTACCTGATAAATTACTTTCTCCAACGGTGTGTCCGGTCCACGGCCCGCCCTGGTTTTTTAATCAGGTCTGATGAATTATTTTCTCTAACTACAGTCACCACGGTATCATATGATTTCTCCTATGCATATTCCTCCTTTACGTCGGTCGAATGACTGGGGAAGGCGGAGCCTAGGAGGGATCATGTGACCAGCTTTGCTGGGCTCTTTGCCATTTCCTGTTGGGGAAGAGAATATCCCACAAGTAAGGATGACGCCGTGGACCGGACACACCGTTGGAGAAAGTAATTTATCAGGTAAGCATAAATTCTGTTTTTGTCACAGTTTTTTAAAGATTGTGCTATTTTCTCTTCTGCATCAGCTTTAGCCTTTTTGATTAACTGCTTTGTCATATTTTGATGGGTTCTCCATTTTTCCTTATCCTCTTCTGATCCAGTGAGTTTTAATTTTTTATAGACTGTCTTTTTTGTCTTAACTGCATTTGCTACTTTTACTTTTACAAACAAGCCAGTGTTTAGTTGCATCTAGAATAGTGTTTTTAAAATATTCACACTGTTCTTGTACTCCTGTAATCTGTGCCATCAATTTTTTAGAGATTTATTTGGGTATCTGCCCATGTAAGAAAAATCAGTTTTAAAGTCTAAAACTTTTGTTTTACTATGGTTGCACAGTACCTTTGCCTAAATATTAAACCATACAGACTGATAACTAGAGCCTAATTTCTCACCCATAGACACCTCAGATACTATATCACTGTTTGTAAGTACTACATCTAATATAGTTCCTTTACGTGTTAGTTCTTTTACTAGTTGCTCAAGAGATTCCCCTTGTAAAGATTCCAGAATATATTTACTAATAGTTGATTTGGCAACAGGTACTTCCCAGTCTACATCAGACATATTAAAGTCCCCCACTACTATAACATTGCCCTTCATTGTAATTTTGGCTATTTCATCAATTAATAAATTGTCTGGTGCTTCATCCTGTAATGGTGGTCTATATACTATTCCTATTCTAAACACCTGTTTCCCTTCAGTTTCAATAGTTACCCAAACACTTTCTACATTGTCATTTATTTTCTACAATTTCAGTTACTTTAATATTCTAAATACCATAGGTCATGTGACAGCTCTATGGTATTTAAAAGGTCATGTGATAACCCTATGATAGTGAGGGTCATGTGGTAACCCTATGATATCTAGAAGGTCATGTAATAAACCTATGATATCTAGAGGCTCATGTGACAGCCATATGATATCTAGAGGCTCATGTGACAACCCCATGCTATCTAGAGGGTCATGTGGCAACCCTATATCTAGAGGGCCATGTGACACCTATATGGTATCTAGAAGGTCATGCAACAAACCTATGTTATCTAAAGGCTCATGAGACAATCATATAATAGCTAGTGGGTCATGTGACAGCCATATAATATCTAAAGGCTCATATGACAACCCCGTTATATCTAAAGGGTCATGTGACAGCCCTATGGTATTTAGGTCATGTGACAACCCTATAAAAATGAGTCTTGTGACAACCCTATGATAGTGAGTCTTGTGACAACCCTATGATAGTGAGTCTTGTGACAACCCTATGATAGTGAGTCTTGTGACAACCCTATGATAGTGGGTCATGTGACAACCCTATGATAGTGAGTCTTGTGACAACCCTATGACAGTGGGTCATGTGACAACCCTATGATAGTGGGTCATGTGACACCTCTATGGTATCGAGAAGGTCATGTAACAAACCTATGATGTATATAGGCTAATATGTCATGTGACAGCACTATGGTATCTAGAGACTTATGTGACAGACCTATGATATCTAGACAGTAATGTGACCAATGCATTTAATTTATTTGAACTAGCTGGTTAAAGGGTCATCAAACACTAAATATGTTTTATAAGCTTAGTAATGAGGTTATTCCCTGTCTCCCTCTAGCTTCCACTAAATTGAAGTACTAATGTGTTTGCACATGTGCAGCAAATCTCCTTCAGATATCTGCAGTGTAATCTAGGTTTTATAATAACGCCACCTATAAATTAGAGGGGGTGCTTGAAATGTGTTTAGTGTCTCTTAAATTATTTACCATTTTTATTAACCCAACAATGTGCAGAGGGTTATATTACCCATAATTTAAACGTGAAGTCTCTTGTCCTTTGCATTATGTATTTAATCTATATTAGGAAGGAAACGGCAGCTTCAGCTACCTCCCCATTTATTGCTATTAACTGGGATATAATGTGTTAAGAAAAAGCAATGCCTTGAGATGAATAATCGGCTTAACCTTTCATGTGAACGTGTCTCTGTGTTGTTGCTTACACAGACTGTAGCATTTGCCACCTTGTATCCCTTTTCCCCTTGGAGACCCATGGCTACAAAGCACTTAGGGCTCGATTCCCTAAAGCTCCCTGGTCTGGCGAGATTCTATAATAAACTGCATCAGTATTACGAGGCTCCTCAGGGATTGTTTAAAAAGCAATATTATTTCCTTGGAAACTGTGTATCTCATTAACGGGAGATCCATAATATTCTTTATGTGAAGTAGAGACCATTGTTACAATAATGCTCAGTAAAATAAGTTGTTGGTTTCTCTTCACCACGGGGAGGTTTTGATATTTGGTCTTTAGTCATTGGTAAATTAATCACAAAAATGTATCAGAAAACGAACCAGCAGGGGTCAGCATTGTGCCATGTGCTTATAGAGACTTTTTGTACATCCTATTGCAGTGTCAGTTTCATAAAAGCACAGCATAAATCAGTGGCACGTCAGGTTAGAACACTGGTTACTGTATTGGGATAGCAGCACACAGGGTCTTTTTATTATTAGTTATTATCATCTATTATCATCATTACCTATTATAGATATTGAGAATTGCTTTTTAGATATGATCCTGTTTGCTTGGTTTTTTTTTTTGTCGACTTTCTGCTTATCCATATTGTGTAAGTGAAGTCTGGGTGCCATTATTGTTTAGCACCTATTGCATTATTCTCTAACACCTGAGTGTCATTAAAGGGACACTGTACCCAAATGTTTTCTTTTTTAATTCAGAAAGAGCATGCAATTTTAAGCAACTTTCTAATTTACTCCTATTATCAATTTTTCTTCGTTCTCTTGCTATCATTATTTGAAAAAGAAGGCATCTAAACTTTTTTTTGGTTTCAGTACTCTGGACAGCACTTTTTTATTGGTGGATGAATTTATCCACCAATCAGCAAGGACAACCCAGGTTGTTCACCAAAAATGGGCCGGCATCTAAACTTACATTTCAAATAAAGATACCAAGAGAATGAAGAAAATTTGATAATAGGAGTAAATTAGAAAGTTGCTTAAAATTTCATGCTCAATCTGAATCACGAAAGAAAAATTTGGGTACAGTGTCCCTTTAATACATGAGTGAGGGGCTAGAATGTTGCTGAATTATGGCAGGGGGCTGAGTGCTCACTGAGGGCCGCTGATCTAAAATTCATCAGAATGGCGAGAAATATCACGCCGACTCTTACGGAATAATCTAAGAAAAGGAGATGAACCAGGAATTCCCTGCAAATTGTAAACTTACCTCTCTAGAAAGTAATGAAGCTCACTAGAATGCAGATCTAGAAGGAGAGGGTTATTGTGTCAGGTAGCACTGAGATCAGCACTCACAAATCAGCAGAATACACCTTCCATTCATTTCTACGTTTGCAAACATTGTCATTCACTTTACTCAGCACAATTCATGTTTTGCAACAAAGTCTCCAGCCCATTCAAAGAGATTAAAAGTGCAAGACCCACACGCATAATATACTTAGATAATTCCACTTCATGTTGTAAGGACTTTTAATACATTGGTAGCAACAGCCGTATTTAGCCCACTCACTAATGCTGCAATACTCAGTTCACTATAGAAATGTAATCATCAGTATTTCAATTTCAACTTTGTTTTTGTAAATGACCTTGTGCCTTAACCCCTTCACTACCGGAAATTTCAGAAAATAACTTGCCAGAAATACCGGAGCATTTTTAGCATTTTTGCCATCACTCCATTTAAACAGAAAAAGAGTTTTTTTTTTTTTTTTTTTACCTGTCAAAACTATATATATATATATATTTTTTAGAAGACAACCCAAGGTATTGATTTAGGCCCACTTTGGTATATTTCATGCCACCATTTCACTGCCAAATGCGATCATATAAAAAAAAATCGTTAACTTTTTCACAAACTTTGGGTTTCTCACTAAAATTATTTGTGAAATCATGTAGCAAATGATTGTAAAAGCATCTGAGTCTGAGATCCTCTTTGTTCAGAAATAGCAGACATAATTAGAAGTCCGCTAATTGCAGCTACACACCACACTTCTAACCCTCCCTCTCCCACTAATGGAAGACATCTTTAGTACCAATACATACATGGACATAGATTTTGGTGGCAGATAAGAGCCATAGGCCCAGCAAGTCTACCTGATATTTTCTTTTCTTTCCTAAGACATGGAGAGTCCACAACGTCATTCCAGTTACTAGTGGGATATTCACTCCTGGCCGGCAAGAGAAGGCAAAGAGCACCACAGCAAGCTGTTAAGTGTCACTTCCCTTACCCATAACCCCCAGTCATTCTCTTTGCCCCTGTCAATGGAGGTGGTGAAGCTAGGTGTCAGAAGAATGGATTCCTTTTTCGGGTACTTTTCCCTGCAAGCAAGGTTTTGGGTTTAGCTGTGTCCACGTCAATCTCTTGAGTAAGAGTAGTGGTGGCTTTTAAGCAGTTAGAACATTGTGAGGTAGTCCTTGCTTGGTTTTCTAACATGTCTGCTGCCCTTGGTATAGAAAGCCAGAGTTGGTTACTCTGGTATTTCTTTTTTCTGCAGGTCTCTGATAGGAGTATGTGTCCTGTTACGCCTTGTTAGCTGTCTTCCTGCTGGAATTGCAGTTAAGTGCTTTTGTCTTCTAGGCATTGGAGACTTGCACTTGAGAAGATTATTCTGCAGTAATTATTGGGACATAATTAATCCTTTAGGAAGGATTTATTTGGGCAGGGTGCAGCCACTTTATGTATGGGTGGAGACTAAGGGGTTAACTTTCCATGCAGTTATGGGATGTTTTCTCTGAGGCTTTCTATATATAAGTTTCAGTTTATTAGGACTTTTATTTATATGAAAATGTGATTGTTGGGCTCTACTTTGTTGTATAAAGTTTTTACTAGGCTGTTGCTGCTAGAAATGCAAGCTTTTAGTTATTGCTGTGCAGTTTCGTTTCCTTCCTAAGATAGGGAGAGTCCACGGCTTAATTCCTTACTGTTGGGAAATACAACACCTGGCCACCAGGAGGAGGCAAAGACACCCCAGCCAAAGGCTTAAATATCACTCCCACTTCCTCATTACCCCAGTCATTCTTTGCCCTTCGTCACGGTAGGAGGTGGCAGAGAAGTGTCAGAGGATTCAGAGAGTCCTGAAAAAGGGTATCTGCCCTTCGAGATAGGACTGGAGTTTTAAGTAGTTATGTCAACCTCTCAGTGAGAGTATTGATGAAAGTTAGAGTCTGGAGATGCAGGGAAAGTTTTTATGCAAAACCATCCAGACTACTGCTAACAGCTCCTAAGCAATAAGTGTTGAAGAGTTTCACTGCCTGTTTTCTCTCACTCAAGTCCATGTCAGGTGCACTGCTATAAGACTGTTACACTTGAGAGGCTGTGCTCTGTTCCACAGCATGGATCCTGGAGGTAAGATCGTTTCAATTTTTTACACATAAAAAACTATAACAGGGTCACAGTGTGGCTTCTTTTATACCTTGATATGATCCAGGGTTAATATCCTCTGAGGGGGGTATATTGAACAGTGGGGGTTGATTAATCAGTGTATTATTTACATGCTGTTTTGTGTGATTTTATTTTCTGGCCTCACAGACTGTGTGTTTTTGGCTGGAAAAAAAACAGGTTTCACTTTTGTTTTTGAATGTGTTGCACAGCTCCTATTAACTTGCTGTACTTTTCATAGCATGTGGTCTATGTATAATTCCTCCATTCCGGCTAAGACTTCAACTTGAGGAGAGCGTTTCCTCTGTTAACTGTCTGGGTGTAGGAGGTGGTAGTGCACCAGCCATTGGTAGTATATAATAAAAAATAAAAAAAAGTTTTTTTCTTTGTGTCCTTCTGTGGTTATAACCTGAGCTATGGAGGACTCTGACATGTTAGAAGGTACTATTTCTGTAGTAAATCATACCTGTTTATATTGTGAGGAGGCCGTAGTTTTCCTGCCCACTCAATTATGTTCCACATGCCTTAACACCGTTGTAAAGTCTAAGAAGGGAGACAAGCCTGCTAAGGCTATTAGTCCCTCTGAGCCATCAGCCATCCTGTGAGATTACTACCCTTGCTACATTATCCACTCCACATGCAGTTCCCCGTAGCACATCTAATCCTCCATCCGGAGGGGGCCTTCTTCCTGCAGACTTTGCTGCGCAGTTACAAATGGCGGTGTCTGCAGCCCTCAGTGCATTACCTTGCTCTAACAAACGCAAGGTTAAAAATAGCTCACCTGACCCGTAGTCATCTAAATATTTATCGGATTTAGCTATTATGTCCCAGTTATCCGATGAGTTAACCTCTGTAGCTTCATAGGGTGAACTTTCAGGTTCGGAGTCCTTGGCGTCTAAGCCTCCTGCTGTGGAGGAACCGTACTTTAGATTTAAAATTGAGCACTTGTATTTTTTTATTAAAGGAGGTTCTGTCTACATTAGAGGTTTCAGAGGCCGCGCTGCCTGAAGAACCTATGATACCTAAATTAGACAGAGTTTACGAAGACAGGAAAGTTCCTTTGACTTTTCCTGTGTCGGTTAAAATGGCAAACATTTTTAACAACGAATGGGAAAGAATTAGATCTTCCTTTTCCCCCTCGTCTACTTTTAAAAAAGTTGTTCCCGGAATCTCAACTGGATTTGTGGGACTCCATTCCTAAGGTGAATGGTGCTATCTCTAAGCTTGCTACACGTACTACTAAACCTCTTGAGGATAGTTCTTTGTTCAGAGAGCCGATGGATAAGAGAATGGAAACCTTTCTGAGAAAGATGTTTCAACATACTGGATTTTTATTTCAACCGGAGGCTGCAGTTGCCGCGGTTGCCGGAGCAGCTACCTGCTGGTACGACTCTTTGTCGGGACTCATTGAGTTGGAGTCTCCCCTCAAGGATATTTAAGACAGAATTAAAGCTCTGAGAATTGCTAATTCTTTTATCTGTGATGCAAACATGCAAATGATTCGCCTAAAAGCAAAGGCTTCTGGCCTCTGACAAATCCCAACGACAACAATTCTCCTCCAAGCCCGAGCAACCCAAGAGTACTGGCAATTTAATAAATATTAAATTTGAGCATGCTTATTTTATTGCTGAATACATTCTGTGTATTGCAAATCTGAGGTCAGACATGATGCCTTGCTGATTACACATCAGACCCCCTCCCCAGGCAATATGCTAAATCACATTTGCTCAGATCAAAATCTATGTAATAAAAGTTATCAGGTAATGACCCCATGTGGAGATATACAGACATAGGGGGGTAGTTATCAACGTATCTACTTTTCCTGCCTTCGCCGGTTCAATACGTCTGCCTAAGCTCGCCTACCATCGCCGCCGCGGACCTGAATACGTTCGCCTAAGTTATCAATAAGGCTGTCAAAAAGCCACGCACCAAGTACGGGGCGATGAGCAGCGGACTGTGATAGTTATCACTCATCCGATCTCGCTGCTCTTCGGCTTTTTTACAGCTTTATTGCTAGCCTGTCACTAAGCACCCACACTAAACTACACTGTTCTACCCCCTATACCGGCACCCCCGGAGCCCCCCGCAACTAAATAAAGTTAGTAACCCCTAAACCGCCGCTCCTAGACCCCGCCGCAACTCTTATAAATGTATTAACCCCTAAACCGCTGCTCCCGGACACCACCGCCACCTACATTATACCTAGTAACCCCTATCCTGCCCCCTAATACCGTCGCCATCTATAATAAAGTTATTAACCCCTATCCTGCTGATCCCGCACCTCGCCGCAACTAAATAAATAGTTTAACCCCTAAACCGCCGCTCCCGGACCCCGCCGCAACCTATATTAAACTTATTAACCCCTAATCTGCCCCCCCTACACCGTCGCCACCTATAATACATTTATTAACCCCTATCCTGCCCCCCACTACACCGCCGCCACTGTAATAAAATTATTACCCCTAAACCTAAGTCTAACACTAACCCTAGCACCCCCCTAACTTAAATATTAATTAAATAAATCTAAATAATATTTCTCTTATTAACTAAGTTAATCCTATTTAAAACTAAATACTTACCTTTAAAATAAACCCTTATATAGCTACAATATAAATAATAATTATATTGTAGCTATCTTAGGATTTATTTTTATTTTACAGGTAACTTTCAATTTATTTTAACTAGGTACAATAGCTATTAAATAGTTATTAACTATTTAATAGCTACCTATTAAAATAAAGAGAAATTTACCTGTAAAATAAAAACTAACCTAAGTTACAATTACACCTAACACTACACTATACTTTAATAAATTATTCCTATTTAAAACTAAATACTTACTTGTAAAATAAACCCTAAGATAGCTACAATATAATTAATAATTACATTGTAGCTATTTTAGGATTTATATTTATTTTACAGGTAACTTTGTATTTATTTTAGCTAGTTAGAATAGTTATTAAATAGTTATTAACTATTTAATAACTACCTAGCTAAAAGAAATACAAAATTACCTGTAAAATAAATCCTAACCTAAGTTACAATTAAACCTAACACTATACTATCATTAAATTAATTAAATAAATTACCTACAAATAACTACAATTAAATAAACTAACTAAATTACAAAAAATAAAAAAAGCTAAGTTACAAAAAATAAAAAAATAAGTTACAAACATTTAAAAAATATTACAACAATTTTAATCTACTTACACCTAATCTAAGCCCCCTAATAAAATAACAAACCCCCCCAAAATAAAAAAATTCCCTACCCTATTCTAAATTAAAAAGTTCAAAGCTCTTTTACCTTACCAGCCCTTAAAAGGGCCTTTTGCGGGGCATGCCCCAAAGAAAACTGCTCTTTTGCCTGTAAAAGAAAAATACAACCCCTCCAACATTAAAACCCACCACCCACATACCCCTAATCTAACCCAAGCCCCCTTAAAAAAACCTAACACTACCCCCCTGAAGATTATCCTACCTTGAGTCATCTTCACTCAGCCAAGCCACTGATGGAACCGAAGAGGAGATCCGGAGCGGCAGAAGTCATCATCCAAGGGGCGCTGAAGAAATCTTTCATCCGATGAAGTCATCATCCAAGCGGCGCTGAAGAAATCTTCCATCCGGGCGATGTCATCTTCCAAGCGGCGTCTTCAATCTTCATCCATCCGGAGCGGAGCCATCTTCAGACGAGCCAACGTGGAGCCATCCTCTTCTTCCCGACGACTACCGACGAATGGATATTCCTTTAAGGGACGTCATCCAAGATGGCATCCCTTCAATTCCGATTGGCTGATAGGACTCAATCAGCCAATCGGAATTAAGGTAGGAAAAATCTGATTGGCTGATTGAATCAGCCAATCAGATTGAAGTTCAATCTGATTGGCTGATCCAATCAGCCAATCAGATTGAGCTCGCATTCTATTGGCTGATCGGAACAGCCAATAGAATGCGAGCTCAATCTGATTGGCTGATTGGATCAGCCAATCGGATTGAACTTCAATCTGATTGGCTGATTCAATCAGCCAAACAGATTTTTCCTACCTTAATTCTGATTGGCTGATAGAATCCTATCAGCCAATCGGAATTGAAGGGACGCCATCTTGGATGACGTCCCTTAAAGGAATATCCATTCGTTGGTAGTCGTCGGGAAGAAGAGGATGGCTCCGCGTCGGCTCGTCTGAAGATGGCTCCGCTCCGGATGGATGAAGATTGAAGACCCCGCTTGGAAGATGACATCGCCCGGATGGAAGATTTCTTCAGCGCCGCTTGGATGATGACTTCATCGGATGGAAGAATTCTTCAGCACCCCTTGGATGATTACTTCTGCCACTCCGGATCTCCTCTTCAGTTCCATCGGTGGCTCGGCTGAGTGAAGACGACTCAAGGTAGGATGATCTTCAGGGGGGTAGTGTTAGGTTTTTTTAAGGGGGGTTTGGGTTAGATTAGGGGTATGTGGGTGGTGGGTTTTAATGTTGGGGGGTTGTATTTTTCTTTCACAGGCAAAAGAGCTATTTTCTTTGGGGCATGCCCCGCAAAAGGCCCTTTTAAGGGCTGGTAAGGTAAAAGAGCTTTGAACTTTTTAATTTAGAATAGGGTAGGTATTTTTTTTTATTTTGGGGGGGTTTGTTATTTTATTAGGGGGCTTAGATTAGGTGTAAGTAGCTTAAAATTGTTGTAATATTTTTTAAATGTTTGTAACTTATTTTTTTATTTTTTGTAACTTAGCTTTTTTTATTTTTTGTAATTTAGTTAGTTTATTTAATTGTATTTAATTGTAGTTATTTGTAAGTAATTTATTTAATTAATTTAATGATAGTGTAGTGTTAGGTTTAATTGTAACTTAGGTTAGGATTTATTTTACAGGTAATTTTGTATTTCTTTTAGCTAGGTAATTATTAAATAGTTAATAACTATTTAATAACTATTCTAACTAACTAAAATAAATACAAAGTTACCTGTAAAATAAATATAAATCCTAAAATAGCTACAATGTAATTATTAATTATATTGTAGCTATCTTAGGGTTTATTTTACAGGTAAGTATTTAGTTTTAAATAGGAATAATTTATTAAAGTATAGTGTAGTGTTAGGTGTAATTGTAGCTTACTTTTTATTTTACAGGTAAATTTCTCTTTATTTTAATAGGTAGCTATTAAATAGTTAATAACTATTTAATAGCTATTGTACCTAGTTAAAATAAATTGAAATTTGCCTGTAAAATAAAAATAAATCCTAAGATAGCTACAATATAATTATTATTTATATTGTAGCTATATTAGGGTTTATTTTAAAGGTAAGTATTTAGTTTTAAATAGGATTAATTTATTTAATAAGATAAATATTATTTAGATTTATTTAATTAATATTTAAGTTATGGGGGTGTTAGGGTTAGGGTTAGACTTAGGTTTAGGGGTTAATAATTTTATTACAGTGGCGGTGGTGTAGTGGGGGGCAGGATAGGGGTTAATAAATGTATTATAGGTGGCGACGGTGTAGGGGGGGCAGATTAGGGGTTAATAAGTTTAATATAGGTTGCGGCGGGGTCCGGGAGCGGCGGTTTAGGGGTTAAACTATTTATTTAGTTGCGGCGAGGTCCGGGATCGGCAGGATAGGGGTTAATAACTTTATTATAGGTGGCGACGGTATAGGGGGGGCAGGATAGGGGTTAATAGGTATAATGTAGGTGGCGGCGGTGTCTGGGAGCGGCGGTTTAGGGGTTAACATATTTATTATAGCTTGCGGTGGGCTCCGGGAGCGGCGGTTTAGGGGTTAATAACTTTATTATAGTTGCGGTGGGCTCCGGGAGCGGTGGTTTAGGGGTTAATAACTTTATTATAGTGGCAGTGGGCTCCGGGGGCGCCGGTATAGGGGGTAATACATTTATTTAGTTGCAGCGGTGTAGGGGGGGCAGATTAGGGGTGTTTAGACTCGGGGTACATGTTAGGGTGTTAGGTGCAGACAGCTCCCATAGGAATCAATGGGATGTCTGGCAGCAGCGAACATGAACTTTCGCTATGGTCAGACTCCCATTGATTCCTATGGGATCCGCCGCCTCCAGGGCGGCGGATTGAAAACCAGGTATGCTGGGCCGGAAAAGTGCCGAGCGTACTTGCTAGTTTTTTGATAACTAGCAAAAGTAGTCAGATTGTGCCGCACTTGTGTGCGGAACATCTGGAGTGACGTAAGAATCGATCTGTGTCGGACTGAGTCCGGCGGATCGAAGCTTACGTCACAAAATTCTACTTTTGCCGGTATCTAGGGCTTGATAACTAAGGCGAATCAGCCTCGCCACAAATACGCTGCGGAATTCCAGCGTATTTGAGGTTGACGGCTTGATAACTACCCCCCATACTGTCTATAATGACCTCTTTGAAGCTCAGGAAGACAGTAATTAACACAATGGCTCACTAGATTCTCTTTGAAGATGTAATACACATTCTCATTTGGAAAGGCTGCTGGCTCAGATAACAGCAAATTCTCAGATAAAGGAATTGTGCCTAATCTTCATAATAATTTAAAATACACAGAGAGATCTGAAAATTATACTATATTGAATAAATTTCTGCTGTATTGGATAATTAGCTACCTTAATACAAAAACCAAAAATCTCAGAATAAAAACCCTGTTTCTTTTATTGCAGGCATCGGATTAAACAGAGAATTTCCAATGTGAAGAGATATACATACAATAAGTTGCTAAATGAATTATACCTTCGTATTTCATACATTCAAAACAATGTTATATCAGAATATAAATTGATATATTAATCAAATTCATGCTGAGGGTATTAGAATTCTTTTGAATCCCATCATAAAATTTGTTTAACTTTGAATGCATCTCTTGAAATATTATAAGTAGAATTGTATAGAAGTATACATCAGATAGATATATTGTATAAATTTAAGGTTATGCATAGACCTGGTATCTGAATGTATAGATGTGTGTGTATGTATATATATATATATGTGTGTGTATATATATATATATATATATTTATATTTAGAGATATTACAAGTGGAATATACTAGTATATAGTATGACTGTCAGCCGTATTTGGTCAGTTCAGGATTTAACCCAACTGCTAGCGTGGATATTAAAACACACGCTAGCACACTGAGAAATATCCAGGACGTGACCCACTCAGGAAACAAAATAAGCAGGGTATCAGAACTTCCCAAAAGAATATTAATTCAAAATATCTTCTTGAGGATAGAATTATTTTACAGGAGATAGCGTTCCTTTCTCAGGAAAATAGAAACAAACAAAGCTTATGTCCCTTTAAGCAGGTTGATAGTGGATAAATGAATATGCTTCTTTCTTGCAGGTTTGCAACAAACTAAGAATGTCCCTTTAAGCAGGTTTATAGCAAACAAAAAATAATAATGTCCTTTTAGCAGAAATAAAGCAAACAAAAAATAAAGTCCCTTTAAGCAGGTGTCCGCAAACAAATGTTAATGTCCTTTTAAGCAGGATTGTCAGCAAAGAAATGATAATGTCCTTATTGGCAGGATTAAAGCAAACAAAGATAATGTCCCTTTAAGCAGGTGTCAGCAAACAAATGATAATGTCCTTTTTAGCAGGATTAAAGCAAACAAAGATTATGTCCCTTTAAGCAGGTGTCAGCAAACAAATGATAATGTCCTTATTGGCAGGATTAAAGCAAACAAAGATAATGTCCCTTTAAGCAGGTGTCAGCAAACAAATGATAATGTCCTTTAAAGCAAGATTGTAAGCAAACAAATGATAAGGTCCTTATTAGCAGGATTAAAGCAAACAAAGATTATGTCCCTTTAAGCAGGTGTCAGCAAACAAATGATAATGTCCTTTTAGGCAGGTTAGCAGGCAATCAAGATTTGGAAGCAAGAGGAATTGGCAAAACAAAGTTGAGGAGGATAGGGTCAGGTTTCAAAATTGTACTCACTCAGACAGGGACCGGCAGAAGAGAGAGAGAGAAAACAAACGGGCACCGAGTAAATCTCCCGCCGAGATTTTAAAGGCAGAGAGAGGCCGCCACGTCATAGGGGTTGTCAGAGAATGCGTCACGTTGCCTAGCAACGTGACGTAGAACCCCAGAAGAGATCCGGGAGCCGCGGCGACACGGCGATGAACGGTAATTCATGACATCACCCCCCCCTCAAGGACCCCTCCGGGGGACAGGACCAGGCCTAGTAGGGTGGAACTTGTGAAAGGCCTTAATTAAGGCAGGGGCATGCACCTGCCGGGCAGGTTCCCAAGATCGTTCAGTAACAGGATAACCTTTCCAATGAACGAGATAATACAGTTTCTTCCCACGAAGTTTGGAATCCAGGATGTGACTGACCTCAAATTCAGGTAGGCCTTGAACCAAAAGAGGTGGAGGTTTGAGCAGAGGTTTAGAATACCTATTAGATAATACAGGTTTCAAAAGAGATACGTGAAATACCGGATGGGCTTTGAGGGTCTTGGGCAGAGCAATTCGGTAAGCAGTAGGACATACTTGACCCAGTATTCGGAAAGGACCCACATATCGTGGCCCCAATTTGGTGGAAGGCTGTTTGAGGCGAAGATGACGTGAAGAAACCCAAACCTTATCGCCAGGCCGATATTTGGGAGCCCTCCGTCGCCGAAGATCAGAATAGAACTTATAACGTTCAGAAGCCTTGGAAAGAAGAAGGTGTATTTTCTTCCAATGACGAGTTAACCTCCTGGCGGATAGATCAGAAGCAGGATTTTCAGTGGAAGAGGTGTGTAGAGGAAACGTTCTGGGTTGAAATCCATAGGCTGCATGAAAAGGAGAGGTCCGAAGAGAGGAGTTGTAACGTGTGTTATGAGCCAATTCTGCTAGTGGAAGGTAACCAGTCCAATTAGAATGATGATGATCCACATAATGCCTCAAATAAGTTTCAAGGCACTGGTTAACCCTTTCGGTTTGGCCATTAGACTCCGGATGATGTGACGTAGACAAAGAGATAGTTGTTCCAAAGTGTTTGCAGAGTGATCTCCAAAACCGAGAAACAAACTGTACTCCTCTATCCGAAACAATGTTCAGAGGGAAGCCATGTAATCTCACAATGTGTAAGAGAAAAAGTTCGGAAAGTCTTTTGGCAGATGGTAAACCAGGTAAAGGAATGAAGTGAGCTGTCTTAGTGAACCTGTCAACAACCACCCAGATAGTGTTGTTTCCAGCTGAAAGAGGAAGATCGGTAATAAAATCCATGGATAAATGGGTCCAAGGCTGATGAGGAATGGGTAACGGTTGAAGCAAACCGGAGGGAAGTTGACGAGGAGTCTTATTGCTGGCACACTGTGTACATACTGAGACATAATCTGTAACATCTTGAGACAGAGTAGGCCACCAGACATGTTGCTTGAGCTTTCGAGCGGTGTTACTGATGCCAGGATGTCCAGAGAGAGGACTGTCATGAGCCCAATATAGAATCTTGGAACGAAGACGTTTAGGAACAAAGAGTAGGCCATCAGGAGGTTTGCAAGACAAAGGAAGATCCTTTTGAGCAGATTGTAAGTCATGTAACCACGAGGTTGATAACTGGGCTAAGACTTTATGAGGTTGAAGTATGGTACCAGTTTCAGGAGTTGAAGTGTCTTGAAATTGTCTGGAAAGGGCGTCAGCCTTGATGTTCTTAGAACCGGGAATATAAGACAGATTGTAATGAAAACGTGAGAAGAACAGAGACCAACGTGCTTGTCTGGAGTTCAGTCGTTTGGCCGTTTGAAGATAGAGAAGGTTTTTATGATCTGTGAGTATAGTAAACGGCAAAGAAGTGCCTTCCAACCAATGCCTCCATTCATCCAGTGCCATTTTAATAGCAAGTAACTCCTTATTACCTACATCATAATTTAATTCAGAAGGAGAAAATTTCTTGGAGAAGAATCCCACAGGGTGGATCTTTCCTGTGTCAGGTATACGTTGGGAAAGAACAGCCCCAGCAGCAACTGATGAAGCATCCACTTCAAGAATAAATTGAAAATCCGGATTTGGGTGACGCAGGATAGGTGCAGAAGAGAAAGCTTTTTTGAGAGAATCAAAAGCTTCAACAGCTTCAGGAGGCCAATCTTTACAGTTTTGTCCTTTCCTAGTGAGAGACGAAAGAGGTGACGTTATAGTAGCAAAACCTTTGATGAATTTCCTGTAATAACTGGCAAATCCCAGGAAACGTTGCAGAGCTTTAAGAGAATCAGGTTTAGGCCACTCCAAAATGGCAGAGAGTTTAGTTGGATCCATTTCAAATCCTGATTCAGAGATTACATATCCCAAAAAGGGAATGGACCTTTGATGAAAAGAACATTTCTCCAGTTTGGCAAATAGATGGTTATCTCTTAAACGTTGAAGTACTTTCCTGACGTGATGTATATGATCTTGGTAGTTCTGAGAAAAAATTAATATATCGTCAAGGTAAATGATAACAAAAATATTCAAGAAATCCCGAAAAATCTCATTCACGAAGTGTTGAAAAACAGCAGGGGCATTACACAGCCCAAACGGCATGACAAGATACTCATAATGCCAAAATCTAGTGTTAAAGGCTGTCTTCCACTCATCACCCTTGCGCATACGGATAAGATTGTATGCTCCACGGAGATCGAGCTTGGTAAAAATGGTGGAACCTTGAAGATATGTGAATAATTCAGGTATTAGGGGTAAAGGATAACTGTTCTTGATGGTGATTTGATTTAAGCCTCTGTAATCGATACAAGGTCGCAGTCCGCCATCCTTCTTTCCCACAAAGAAGAACCCAGCCCCTACAGGAGAAGAGGAGGGTCGAATGAATCCTCTGGCCAAATTATCTTTGATATATTCTTCCAAGGCTACATTTTCAGGCCTAGAAAGTGGGTAAGTTTTGCCTCGAGGATAAGGAGCTCCAGGGAGAAGATCAATAGGGCAATCAAATGAACGGTGAGGAGGAAGACGTTCTGCTTCTTTTTTAGAAAAGACATCGACAAAATCTTGATACTGCGTAGGTAGAGGACCAGAAGTATCGGTAGTAAGAGCAATAGTGAGTGGTATTTTAGTAAGTGGTTGAAGACAGTTAGTATGGCAAGATAATCCCCAGGAGGTGAGTTCACCATGGGTCCAAGAAAAGGTAGGATTATGTAACTGAAGCCACGGAAGACCCAGGATTATGGGAAATTGAGGAGTAGTAATCACATCAAAACATATCCTCTCACAATGAAGTACTCCGACAGAAAAAAGTATGGGTATAGTAGTAAACTGGATGAGTCCGGAACCCAAAGGATCTCCACTAACAGTAGAGACGGAAACTGAAAACTTCTTTCTTAGTAAGGGAATAGTGTGAGTGGACACAAAAGTGGAGTCAATGAACACTCCTCCAGCACCAGAATCAATAAGAGCTTGGGTATGAATCTTGTTATCACCCAATTGAAGGGTTACAGGAACAAAGAGTTTATTAAAGAGGGAATGAACATGTTTTTGGCTTAACTTAGTTCCCTGGACAGAAGTTAAGCCCTGGCTTTTACTGGCCTGGTAGGACAATCCCTTAATAAATGCCCTTTAAGGCCACAGTATAGACACAGGCCAAGAGAACGTCTTCTCAACCGCTCAGTTTCGGTTAATTTTATGGTTCCTACTTCCATAGGTTCAGCTTGATCAGGAGAAGGAGAGGCAGTTGTTACCGGGTTAGAAAAACGAGGAGCCAGACGAAAAGGAGTTCGAGTTGAGGACCTCTGATTTCTTTCTCTTTCTTGTTGGCGTTCACGGTATCTAGAATCAAGACTGATGCAAAGATTTATTAAGGCTTCTAGGGAGTCTGGAAGTTCCCGATACACCAATTCATCTTTGAGACGTTCTGAAAGTCCTTTGCGAAAAGCTGCTCTAAGAGCTCCCTGATTCCAATTAGTTTCAGATGCAAGAGTGCGGAACTCAATGGCATATTGAGACACTGATTGACCACCCTGACGTAGGTCTAATAGAGAAGCTTCAGCAGCGGAAGTCCTTCCAGGTTTGTCAAACACGTTAGAAAAAACAGAAAGAAAAGCATCCACATCCTGAAGTATAAGATCATCTTTTTCTAACAGAGGTGATACCCAGGCCAAAGCTCTTCCTTTCATTAAGGAAATAAGGAATGTAATCCGAGATGAGGGAGTAGCAAAAAGGGTAGGACTGTTACGAAAGTGAAGTCGACATTGATTCAAAAAAACCCTACAATCTTCAGGATTCCCATCATATTTATCTGGAAGAGGAATCCTAGGACTCAAATGTCCTTGTGATTGGTTGTTGGGAATAGGAGGAGAGGATGCCTCAATGTTAGGATTGGGAGGGATAGGAGCAACCAAGCTCTGTAATAATGTAGTGATTTGATCCAGCTTAGTATCCAAGGATTGCAAGTGGGTAGCATGAGATCCCAGTAACTGTCCCTGGTGAGTCACGGCCATGGATAATTCAGTGGGGTCCATTTATGACCCGTTTGTAATGTCAGCCGTATTTGGTCAGTTCAGGATTTAACCCAACTGCTAGCGTGGATATTAAAACACACGCTAGCACACTGAGAAATATCCAGGACGTGACCCACTCAGGAAACAAAATAAGCAGGGTATCAGAACTTCCCAAAAGAATATTAATTCAAAATATCTTCTTGAGGATAGAATTATTTTACAGGAGATAGCGTTCCTTTCTCAGGAAAATAGAAACAAACAAAGCTTATGTCCCTTTAAGCAGGTTGATAGTGGATAAATGAATATGCTTCTTTCTTGCAGGTTTGCAACAAACTAAGAATGTCCCTTTAAGCAGGTTTATAGCAAACAAAAAATAATAATGTCCTTTTAGCAGAAATAAAGCAAACAAAAAATAAAGTCCCTTTAAGCAGGTGTCCGCAAACAAATGTTAATGTCCTTTTAAGCAGGATTGTCAGCAAAGAAATGATAATGTCCTTATTGGCAGGATTAAAGCAAACAAAGATAATGTCCCTTTAAGCAGGTGTCAGCAAACAAATGATAATGTCCTTTAAAGCAAGATTGTAAGCAAACAAATGATAAGGTCCTTATTAGCAGGATTAAAGCAAACAAAGATTATGTCCCTTTAAGCAGGTGTCAGCAAACAAATGATAATGTCCTTTTAGGCAGGTTAGCAGGCAATCAAGATTTGGAAGCAAGAGGAATTGGCAAAACAAAGTTGAGGAGGATAGGGTCAGGTTTCAAAATTGTACTCACTCAGACAGGGACCGGCAGAAGAGAGAGAGAGAAAACAAACGGGCACCGAGTAAATCTCCCGCCGAGATTTTAAAGGCAGAGAGAGGCCGCCACGTCATAGGGGTTGTCAGAGAATGCGTCACGTTGCCTAGCAACGTGACGTAGAACCCCAGAAGAGATCCGGGAGCCGCGGCGACACGGCGATGAACGGTAATTCATGACAATGACATAATCCAATACACATGGAACATGTGGTTTGTTGATACAAGAAATTTAAAGTATATTTAATATACATTTTAAAGGTGAGAAATTTTAAACTGTGATAGTATTGATGGTAAGACTGCATTTCTGGTTGTCTGCTGCCATCTAGTGGTTTATGCAAAAATTGCAACCAAAGGTAATTATAGTATCAAATAACCATATGTTCCAAGTAAGCCAATAAGAGATGTTCAGCTCCGGAGGGCCTATCACAGACAGCACTGTGGAGCGTATCCAAAAGGTTCACTAGTGTTTAGAATAAAAAGGGGTGGGGTGTATCATGTGATATAACCTCATGCAAGGGGATAGAAATGGTCTTGGTCTTTTGCTTGCTAAAATTTTGACTGATAACCTTGCTGTTCTGTTGGAAACACAGTCTCTATAAGCAAAAATTAGGCTAACTTCCTTATCCATATTGCAATACCTTTCTTCATATGAGGTGAACCAGATCTATCTGGAAGCTGAACACTCATTTGGTTATGTGGTAACGTTTTAGAGGTATTTGCTACAGTTAAATTGCAGCTGGTAATTTAAAGAGCACAATTGGTATTTTAAATTTATATCCATAGTCCTGTGTAGTTTTAACTAGTCACATTAACGCTAAACAATTTTACTTGCTAGAAAATAATTTGTACTTTATATATTTATAGATCAGTTTTACTATTGCGAAATCTCATAATTGGTTATTGTAGTTACATTTCTCTGGTGTATTAAGTTATTTGTAGCTATTGTGATCTATTTTAAAACTTGTTTTATGGTGGCTAAATAAGAGGTTATTTCAGCTCAGATAAATTGGCATATCAATTGGCTGTTAAAGTATTTTGTTATATTGTTTAAACATTGTTAGGCTGATAGTCCATATTCTGATATTTGGAGTGAACTAAGCTGGATAATTATAGACTGTGCTGGGATTCTCATGTGTGGTGTTTATTGTAAGTAAGGTTCATTTTAGAGAGATATTTTTATGATCTGTGGTATAGAATATTATAGAAAGACGAAAAAACAGAAGAGCGCAAAACACGCATCTAAGTGCAGATGATACGTGAAAATTTACTTCAATAGCCCCTACTTGAGAGTGCTACTTACTAGAACATGATGTATGTTGATCGCATCAGTTGTACACAACTATGCCGCTTGCTTCGTTCCGGCGTCTGACGTGTACTGAGCCCGCCTCCTTCTGACCGCTCTCAGCTGATCCGATACCCGGCACGTAGACTGTCTGACTCCTCAGCTGTTCCCAGCCTGTAAGAGTTCTCCACAGAGTCCTAGGAGAGTACGTCCGCCTGTAATGGGCATAAAGAATTACACTCCTGTATGGCTTGCTGTCAACATCCGGTAATCCGCTACTATTCTGAGGCTTTGAAAGTGCCCTTACACAGAAGCTCAGAAGCCTCAGAATAGCAGCGGATTTCCGGATGTTGACAGCAAGCCATACAGGAGTGTAATTCTTTATGCCCATTACAGGCGGACATACTCTCCTAGGACTCTGTGGAGAACTCTTACGTGCTGGGAACAGCTGAGGAGTCTGACAGTCTATGTGCCGGGTATCGGATTAGCTGAGAGCGGTCAGAAGGAGGCGGGCTCAGTACACGTCAGACGCCGGAACGAAGCAAGCGGCATAGTTGTGTACAACTGATGCGATCAACATACATCATATTCTAGTAAGTAGCACTCTCAAGTAGGGGCTATTGAAGTAAATTTTCACGTATCATCTGCACTTAGATGCGTGTTTTGCGCTCTTCTGTTTTTTCATCTTTTTATTCAGTGATCATCTTTCAAGAGTCTGTGATGGGACTTATGTTAGAGGAGCAGCAAAGTTGAAGTTAACTCTCGAACTGTAACCTAAAGCTTATCCAGCACTATACAAGAAGAAGGAGATACATGGTATTTGGACTAATTGGTATACTATATTTAAAAGGTATACTGTAACGCTATATACATATGTCAGATTACAATATTCTATCTGTCTTATTGATGGCCATATTTTGATACTTTGTGATATAGATTTGGGGAGTTTTAGCGCACCTTCGTATTCTGTTTTTTTGTTTCTTTCTATAGAATATTATAACAGAATAAATGTGTATAATTGATTCATAAGCTAGTCTCTACTTAATATATTTCTACTTAATATATTTCAATGTGTTTATAAATTTAACTAATCTCAAGAATTTAGGAATAAATATTAATTTCAATTGTTTCATATATACATTTTAATTGGAGGTTATTTTAAATAATAATAATAAATAAATTATATTTATAACCCTGGTATATACCTACAGTACTTGGAAGCCGGCTCAGTCCTGGAATAAGTCCAAGCAGAATAAGAAGCCCACCGAAAATAAATCTGCATGAAGGGCGGCCCCCGATCCAGGATCGGATCGTGTATGGGGCAGACTGTCTTTTTTTTTTTTTTTAGGCGCTTGGTTCAGGGATGTACAATATCCATGGGTCCTCGAGGTTGTACTCAGGGATACAAGACAAGATAGGCTTCAAATCTCATCCGCCCAGGGGCAGTTTTTTACTCTCGAAACTGTCTACAGACCAGAAAAGAGGGATGCCTTTCTAGGGTATGTTCAGACCTATCCTCCTTAGGAGTTGTTGTCCCGGTGTCTATCGAAGAAAGATGTTTGGGGTTTTATTCAAACCTTTTCATGGTCCCAAAGAAGGAGGGAACTTTCCACCCAATTCTGGACCTAAAGTGCTTAAACAAATTTCTCAGTGTCTCTTCCTTCAAGATGGAGACGATAAGGTCCATCCTTCCTTTAATTCTGGAAGGCCAGTTTATGACCACTATAGATCTGAAGGATGCTTACCTTCATGTTCCAATCCACAGGGAACACTCAGTTCCTGAGGTTTGCATTCCTGGACCAGCACTTCCAGTTCATTGCCCTTCCATTTGGCCTAGCTACTGCTCCAAGAATCCTTACAAAGGTTCTGGGGGCTCTTCTAGCCGTTGCCAGAACTCAGGGTATTACAGTAGCCCCATACTTGGACAGTATTCTGGTGCAAGCACCATCTTGTCGTCTAACGGAAGAATACTCAGAGTCCCTTCTCAGTCGTCTTCGATCACATGGATGGAAGATAAACTTGGAAAAGAGTTCTCTTATCCCAAGCATCAGGGTGGAATTCCTGGGTGCTATAATAGACTCCACATCCATGAGGATATTTCTAACAGACCAGAGAGGTTGCAAGCTATCTTTGGCATGTCTTGCCCTCCGGACCTCCTTGAGTCCCTCTGTGGCTCAGTGTATGAAGGTGATTGGTCTCATGGTGTCCTGCATGGACATCATTCCTTTTGCCAGGTTCCATCTCAGACCTTTACAACTGTGCATGCTGAGACAGTGGAACGGCAATCATTCTGATCTGTCTCTACAGATTGTATTAGACAGCCGGTCAAGAGAATTGTTCTCTTGGTGGCACTGACCAGGTCATCTGTTGCTTCTTAAGACCATCCTGGTAGATTGTAACTGCGGATCTATACAAGCCTTTCTGGATGGGGAGCTGTTTGGGGTGCCAGGGAGGCACAGGGGTTGTGGACTTAGGAGGAGTCCTCCCAATCAATTTTGGAACTACGGCAATCTTCAATGCCTCGAAGGCTTGGCCACTTCTGAGTTCATCCCAGTTTATCAGATTCCAATCCGACAATATATCCTTGGTGGCTTACATCAACCATCAGGGGGAAACGAGAAGTTCCTTGTCGATGAAGGTAGTATCTCAGATTCTGGAGTGCAGCGATCCACATCGGATCAGATTTTCTCAACAGGCAATCCTTCCACCCAGGGAATGGTCTCTCCATCCCAAGGTGTTTGCAGAGATATGCAGCAAGTGAGGGACGCCGGAGATAGATCTCATAGCATTCCGTCTCAATACCAAGCTACCCTGGTATGGGTCGAGGTCGAGGGATCCCCAAGCAGATCGAATAGATGCACTAGCAGTGCTCTGGTGGTTCAAACACATATCTTTTCCCTCTATTACTGCTTCTTCGAGTGGTGGCCTGTATCAAGCAGGAGCAGGTATCAATAATCCTGATTGCTCTATCGTGGCTGCAAAGGATGTGGTTCGCGGATCTAGTGGGAATGTCCTCATCTCTTCCGTGGAAGTTACCTTGTCACAGAGACCTGCTGTTACAAGGTCCATTTGTTCATCAAAATCTAGATTCTCTGAGGCTGACTGTGTGCAGATTGAACACTTAGTCTTACCAAAGAGAGGTTTCTCTGAGAGTGTTTGCTAGTTCCCTGAGAGGACAGATTTCGTCCCTGTTGGTTTTATTGCAAGAGGCTGGCTGAGCTTCCAGACGTGCAGTCCTTTGTTAAGGCTCTGATTAGGATCAGACCTGTGTTTAGATCTGGGGCTTCTTATTGTAGCCTAAATCTTGTTATTTGTGTTTTGCAACAGACTCCGTTTGAGCCTCTGCATTCCGTTGACATTAAATTGTTATCTTGGAAGGTTCTCTTTTTAATGGCTATTTCCTTTGTGTGCAGAGTTTCTGAGATCTTTGCTTTGCGATGTGAGTTCCCTTATCTGATTTTTCATTCAAATAATGCAGTTTTACGTACTAAATTAGGTTTTGTTTTCCTAAGGTTGTGTCAGATCGCAACATCAATCAAGAGATGGATACAAAGAAAAAGTGGCGCCTCATGTTTAGATCAGAGATGTAACAAATCCCACACTGAATAGAAAACCAAATGGATACTCACATTTAGCTGAAGCACCCTTGTGTGCTTGTGGTAGCAGGCTAATAACTCAGGGTGTATCCGCTAACCCAGGCAGCAGGTAACACTCAGGAACACCAGATGCAGTACCCAGATGGAGTACTTAATGCAGTTCACCCCAAAGAGCGATAGGGATAAAAGTAAGGTGCTAACACTTTACTTATGTAAAACACAAGGTTTATTAAAACTCACATAAAAACAAAAGCTTCAAGTGATAGGAGGGCATAAACATGTAGCCCCCCTAATGCAACGTGTTTCTCAGCTATAAAATCGCTGTTTCCTCAGGCATATCATATGCCTGAGGAAACGGTGATTTTATAGCCGAGAAACGCGTTGCATTAGGTGATGGTCTTTCAGTTTATTGCACTTTCAGTTTATTGCTCTTCCGTTTTGGCCTTGCCACAGTTCCTAGAATTTTCTCAAAGGTTCTGCGGGCTCTCTTGGCAGTTGTCAGGTCTCAGGGAAATTGCAGTGGCACCTTATCTGGACGACATATTGGTTCAGGCGCCATCTTTTAAACAAGCAAAACTCTCATACAGAAATCTTGTTGTCTTTTCTACGTTTCCACAGATGAAACCTGAATCTGGAGAAGAGTTTGCTTGTTCCAGCTACAAGGGTCTGTTTCTTAGGGACCATCATAGATTCCCTATCTATGATGATTTTTCTGACAGAAGTCTTAAAAACCAAGCTTCTTGCCTCTCTCTACAGTCTACTGTTCAGCCATCAGTGGCTCAGTGTATGGCGGTAATTTGTCTGATGGATGCTTCCATGGACATCATTCCCTTTGCTCGATTCCATTTGAGAGCTCTGCAATTATGCATGCTCAGACAATGGAACGGAGATCATTCAGATCTGTCTCAGAGGATAGATCTGGACCAGTTGACAAGAGATTCTCTCTCTCTCTCTCGTTATGGATTTCTCAGGATCATCTGTCTCAGGGCACATGCTTCCAGAGACTTTAGTAAATGTATGCAAAGAAGACCAAGTTGCTGCTTTGCAAATCTGATCAACTGAAGCTTCACTGAAAAAAAACTCAGAAATAACCACAGGAGGCTTATAAACAGAATTTAAATGTTTACTAGCTTTAAAATTAAGAGGACTAGTCTCCTCAATATCCAATATAATCAACACTTCTTCAACAAAGAACGAATGTACTCCATTTTAAATAAATAAGTAGATTTGTTAGTGTCAATATCTGAGGAAGGATCTTCTGAATCAGATAGATCCTCATCAGAGGAGGATAATTCAATATGTTGTTGGTCATTTGAAATTTCATCAACTTTATGAGAAGTTTAAAAAGACCTTTACATTTATTAGAAGGCGGGATGGCAGACAAAGCCTTCTGAATAGAATCAGCAAAAAATTCTTATAAATTCACAGGTATATCTTGCACATTAGATGTTAAAAGAACAGCAACAGGCAATGTATTATTACTGATGGACACATTCCCTGCATGTAAAAGTTAATCATGACAACTTATTACAAACCACAGCTGGACATATAATCTCCATAAGATTACAACAAATGTACTTAGCTTTGGTAGAACTGTTATCAGTCAGCAGGATTCCAACAGTGTTTTCTGAGACAGGAACAGATTGGGACATCTTGCAAAATGTAAGAGGAAAAACAACATATAAAGCAAAATGATCAATTTCCTTATATGGCAGTTTCAGGAATGGGAAAAAATGAAACAGAATAGCCCTCTGACATAGAAAAAGGCAAGAGGCAAATAGGAATGGGGTCTAAAATAATGAAAATATTTGGCACCAAGTATGACGCACAACAAACAAAACAATATTTTTTGGTGCCAAAAACGTCCGTAAACGACACAGTCCCGTCATAGATGACGCAACCTTGTGAAAGGACCCGGCGTCAACTAAGACACTGGAAATGATGAATGAACATAACTTCGCGCCAAAAAATCTTGTGCCAAAAATGACGCAATAAACTTTAGCATTTTGCGCCCTCGCGAGCCTAATTCTGCCCGCGATATAGAAAAAGACAGTCAATTGAAAAAAGACTACACCCCAGGTAAGAAATACATTTCTAAAAAAAATGCATTTCCCAGATATGAAACTGACAGTCTGCAAAAGGAAATATACTGAAACCTGAATCATGGCAAATATAAGTACAATACATATATTTAGAACTTTATATAAGTACATAAAGTGCCAAAACATAGCAGAGAGTGTCTTAAGTAATGAAAACATACTTACCAAAAGACACCCATCCACATATAGCAGATAGCCAAACCAGTACTGAAACAGTATCAGTAGAGGTAATGGAATATGAGAGTATATCGTCGATCTGAAAAGGGAGGTAGGAGATGAATCTCTACGACCAATAACAGAGAACCTATGAAATAGATCCCCGTGAGGAAAACCTTTGCATTCAATAGGTGATACTCCCTTCACATCCCTCTGGCATTCACCGTACACTGAGAGGAAACGGGCTTCAAAAAAGCTGAGAAGCGCATATCGACTTAGAAATCTTAGCACAAACTTACTTCACCACCTCCATAGGAGGCAAAGTTTGTAAAACTGAATTGTGGGTGTGGTGAGGGGTGTATTTATAGGCATTTTGAGGTTTGGGAACTTTTGCTCCTCCTGGTAGGATTGCATATCCCATACGTCACTAGCTCATGGACTCTTGCAAATTACATGAAAGAAATACAATTTATGCTTACCTGATAAATTTATTTATTTCCGAACATGGAGTCCACGACCCCACCTTTAAGTTTAGACAGTATTTTTTTTTTCGAAATCTCGGGCACCTTTACACCTTTTGTGTTATCTTCTTTTTCCATTTCCCTTTGACTGAATGACTGGGGGTTATGGGAAAGGGAAGTGACATTTAACAGCTTGCTGTGGTGCTCTTTGCCTCCTCCTGCTGGCCAGGAGTGAATATCCCACTAGTAATTGGAATGACGTTGTGGACTCTCCATGTCCGGAAAGAAAGAAATTTATCAGGTAAGCATAAATTGTATTTTTGTAGTGCAGTGTAGTGCAATCGTTAGTTAGGGAGGCCTCACCTTTTCTCCCCAAGCTTATTTTCTGTAGTGTAGCTCCTTATCCATCCCTCTCCTTTTATTTTAATTTTCTGCAGTGTAGGAGCTGGTAAGATCAGGTGAGGGGTTCTGCAGTTGAGGTAAGTGTCTCAAACACCACATATAGCCCATTCACTATCACTGTTATTCTATTCTAAAGATACCATATAGTCTGGTAGCTCTTACACTGGGTACTTTACCTATATGTTTAACACCAACTATTTTACAGTTTGGGCTATAAAATTTCCATTATTTTTCTCCACACTCCCCTTAGCAGCTTTATTATATTTTTTGCCACAGAAATTGTTTTTTTTGTTGTTTTTTTTTTATTTTCAAGAAAGCTTTATTGAAGTTGTTATCAATACAAAGAAAAAAAAATTAACAATATGAGGGCACAAACTGCCCCCATTACAGCATAAACTTGCATAGTTAGAGGAAAAACTCTGTTCAGATCGGTACCAAAAACTCAGAAAGCAACAATAAACCATCATGATACCATATATCTTATGCGAAGGAGACTCTAAGGTCTCTCAACCTAGAAAAAGAAAGAGAAGGGAAAGAGTCTAGAAATAAGGTAGAGGGATGAGGAAAGAAGGGGAGGGACAGAATTTGTCATGCGGGGGTGTGGCGCGAAAGCCATCCAGTATCATGTATGCTAAACCTAGGGTATATTCCCTAATCACAAATGTCAAGCTAATTGGGGGACAGGACATTAGGTTTCCAGGTTGTGTCATATGAGTTTTTCCAGTCAGCCCATGTTAGCTCAAAGAGGTCGGACTTACCCAATTTATAAAAGATATCTTTTTCCATAGTATATAGGTAGGCCATATAGGAGCAGACTCTTGCCCAGCTAGGCGGGGACTCTTTTTTCCAATCACATGCGATTAGATGTTTAATGGACATAAAAAGGTAAATGCTTATGTATGCATGATGCTTAGGGATGGTGTGAACACCTATTTGAAGTAGGGCCGCTGCCGGCGAGCTACGTAATGATACTCCCAATTGGGGGAGAACCCTAAAGCATATAATCCATAAGGGGCGGATTTTGGGACACTCCCACCAGATATGTAGGGAATCACCTCTCTGGCCACATCCTCCCCAACAGTTAGGGGACGTGTTAGGAAATATTTTAGCCAACCTGGTAGGGACGTAATACCAATGAGCCAACAGTTTATAATAAGTCTCAAATAAGGTTACGCAATGTATGGCCTTTTTGGTGCGTTCCAAAGTGTACCCCCAAATAACCCCTGTAAATGATTTACCAAGCAGGGATTCCCACTTTGAAAGGTGTGGTGCTGTTTCCGAATTTAGATTAAGGCCCAAAAGAGTGTAGTGTCTGGAAAGAGATCTACATAGCCTGTTTCCCTGGCTCCATGTGGACTCCTAAGGGGTTAGTGGGCGGGCTAACGCAGGTTTGAAGCCCCAACTAGTCTGGAAGCTTTTAATTCTGTGATACTCAAATTTTAGAAAATGAGGCAAAGCCACATCCGCCCCTAACTGAGATACGGTTCTGAACCCACTTTTCGGGGATGGAAGCCAGAGATCCGAGACTACATGAGCTCCAAGCTGGGCCCATTTCAATGGGTGAGTATCCTGTAGACCCGCCAATAGACCAGGTAGAGAGGTAATGGGAGATGGGTGAGGAGCAATATGTCCAGAGTGGCGGATTTTGTCCCAGAAGTGCAAGCATTCCCGAATAATAGGATTTAACAGGGACAGTTCCCTACGGCAATGTGTGGGCATCCAGATCAAGTCTCGTAAGGCTAGATTATAGGGCAACGAGGCCTGTTCAATGGAGCGCCATTTGCAGGTAGTCTGTCTGACTCCCCAATGTGAAATATGGGTGAGCATCGCCCCCTCATAATATCTTACTATCGAGGGAGAGCCTAGTCCCCCATACATCCTAGGCAGTTGTAGCACTTTCTGCGCCACTCTTGGAGGCTTACCCTGCCAAATATGCTTAGTGAATTCGCTTTGGAATTGTAGGAGGATTTGTCTAGGGACTCTAATTGGGAGGCAACAAAACAAATATGTGAGTCGGGTAGAAAAGACATTTTCAGAGCTGCAATCCTCCCCATCCACGAAACTTGAGAAAGATTCCAGCCCTTATTAAGGGAGCGAAGCTCCGATAGCAAAGGGAGGTAGTTGTCCCTGATAACTCGGGGGAGATCACTGGAGAGTCTAACTCCCAGATGTAACACAGACAATTCCGACCACCGGAAAGGGTATTTGGCTTTTAGTGGGGCCAGTGACGAGCTCTCAAAGCCTTGGGTATATATCTCCGTTTTGGATATGTTTAGATTGTAATAAGAATGGGTATTAAATTCTTCAACTATTTGTAAGAGTCTAGGGAGGGTGGTTGAGAGGTCAGATGAAAAAAGGGTAATGTCATCAGCGAACAAGGCAATATTATGCCTGGTGCCACATAGGGTAATCCCACCCATATGTGTGTCCATTCTGATTTGTTCGGCTAGCGGCTCGATGGCCAGCGTGAAAAGCAGGGGCGATAGGGGGACATCCCTGGTCCCGTTAGAAATGGTAAATGGGGTAGTTTGGAAGCCAAGGCCCCTTACCGAGGTGGAAGGAGTGGAATATAAGGCCTTTATTGCTCCTATAAGGTTACTTGGAAAATTAAAGATTTCAAGCACTTCCCACAAGAACCGCCATCTCACCCGATCAAAGGCCTTTTCAGCGTCTAATGAGATAATCGCCACAGGTTTGTTGAGGCTGGATGATAGGCCCATCACATTTAGTAGCCTTCTAGTGTTATCCAGCCCTTCTCTTTTGGGGATAAATCCCACTTGGTCTGGATTGACCAAATGAGGCAATAGATTGGCAATGCGATTGGCTAGAAGTTTTGAATAAAATTTTATGTCGGTGTTGATTAACAAAATTGGCCTGTAGCTGGCGCAGAGAGTAGGGTCCTTGTCGGGTTTCAGGATTGTTATGATAGTGGCTTCCAAAAATTCTCTCTTAAATTTACCCTCGTTCCTTGCTAAATTATAAAGTCTAAGAAGCAAGGGGGAAAGTTCTTGAATGTAAGTTTTGTAAAACTGTACTGGAAAACCATCTGGGCCTGGCGATTTAAATGATTTAGAGTTCTTGATTACTTGTTGTACTTCCCTGATGGAGAATTGCGAATTTAAAGAGTCCCTTTGATCGGGTGAGAGGGACGGAAGATTCAAGGCCTTTAAGTACTCACGTACTGTCTCCGTTGAGGCTGAAAGGGGGTTCTCAGACTTGTCTATATTTTAAAGGTTAGAGTAATACTCAGCGAACGCCTCTCCTATCTGCGAAGGGATTTTAAGGAGGGAGCTCGCTGCAGCGATACTATGTATACATGAAGCACTAGTTCTATTTCTGATTTTGTTGGCCAGAAGGGTGTCCGCCTTATTACCCTTATAAAAATACAACTGTTTTAAGTTAGTTAGATTGTCTTGGGTTCTCCTAAGCTTTATTTGCGAGATATGATTTTTAAGGTCGGATAGTTGGGCTGCTAAAGAGTGTACGGGCTTGGCTCTGTTTTGGGATTCTAAAATCCTTAATTTAATGTGAGCCTGTGATAGCCAGAGTCCCGCCTGCTTTCGAAGGTTAGCCTGTTCCGAGATCATTATGCCTCTAATGGTCGCTTTAGAGGCACCCCAGAGGGTGTCGTCTCTAACTTGGGCGTTGTCATTAGTTCCCAAAAATTTTTTGATTTCTGTAAGCAATTTTTCTCTAAAGGCGATGTCCTGTAAAAGGTTATGGGGCATGCGCCAAGAAGCCCTGGTGCGAGTAGTGTTTGTAGAGATAAGATCAGTTGTGACACAGTCATGATCAGACCAGGGGCAGATAGATATAGCTGCGTTAGTAACAAGGTCTAGCGAGTCTGCCGTAGAGAAAATGTAGTCAAGTCGGGTGTATTGTCGGTGTGGCTGTGAGTAGTGTGTATAGTCTCGGTCCTTAGTGTGGGTAGCCCTCCATATATCAAAGTAACCCGAGCCAGTCATGAGAGTACGGAATTTAGCAGCAAGTCGTTCTGCAGAAGGAGGAGTCCTGTTCAAGTCAGAGGATTTTCTATCTACCTTCGGGTCCCAGGTCATGTTAAAATCTCCCGAAACAATAACCCTACCCTGTTTGTGTTGGGCTATGACATGAAGTATGTGTTTCAGGTACTTAGGTTGATGTGTGTTGGGCAAGTAAACTGACACTAGAGTATATAGCACATGATTAATTTTACAAATCAGGATAACATATCTGGCCTGTGGGTCTTTGATGGTCAGGACTGGCTCAAAAACCAGCCTCTTATGCAGGAGAATAGCCGTGCCTCTGGCTTTTTTTGTGAAGGGAGCATATTCTATATGCGTGTACGCCTTAGAGGAGAGTCTAATCGGCTCGTCAATTAGCCAATGCGTCTCTTGAAGAAACGCAACATCGGGGCTATGGTGTTTCAGTGAGCGCAGTAAGAGACTTCTCTTGAAGGGAGTGTTAAGCCCCCTAACGTTTTGGGTAAGAAACCTTAAAGGAGAGCTAGCCATAAATAGGGTTAATTATTAGTTAAGTGGTAAAGGTCCAAGTACCACCGTCTGGGGAACAGAACGAGGGGAAAGGTAGGGGGATGAGAGATAGAGTGTAATAGGAGACACTTAAGAGTGCCTCAAGAGCGGTGGAAGTAGTCCACCTCAAGGGAGCCCTAACGTGGGCTTCAGTGTGGGGGTGAGCCTATGGCTCAGGAGCTAGCGCGATGGAGCAATAACGTCAGACCCGCTCTAAATATATGAACATCTCAACATGAAGTGCTAAAACTTAAGTGGTTAAAGAACAGCAGATAACATATCTGACCAAGAAAGGTAACATAAAACTTACTAAATGAACATAGAATTTAGCAACTCTCCCAACTTCCCGGCTACCCCATCCAACCCGAGGTTCAGGTCGGACAGAGACACTGTTCGGCTGAATCCTAAGAGCCTATGCACATACATTTGAGGGCCATAGGCCCCTGGTAAAACCTATGAGGTAGACTCAGAGTGTTTGTGGGATTCTCGTGATTGTTGCATCTTAGGTCTCTTTGCCCTCTGATCCTTTGCTGACCATTCAGGAGCTGAGGCTCTCAAAGCAGGTTGAGGTTGAGCTCGTGTATTCAGGGGGTCCAACAATAATCCCCAGGAGGCAAGAAGAGTCAGACCCTGGGAGGGTGTGGTGATAGTTATGGTCTGGTTATCTTTGGTTACTAGGAGCCTGGTGGGGAATCCCCATCGATACCTGATGTTGGCCTTACGCAAAGCAGTGGTAACTGGCTGATAATGACGACGCTGTTGGAGGGTGAGAGCAGACAAGTCAGGTAGTAGCTGGACTCCCTCAAATCTGCCATTAAGATTTGGCTTTTTGTAGGCAGCTTGTAGTAAACGGTCCTTATATAAGAAGCTGTGAAAACACACTATGATGTCTCTAGGCTTGTCAGAACTTACTGTCCTGGGGCGCAGGGCCCTGTGAGCCCTCTCCATTGTGCTAGTGAGGCTGTCAGGGGCACCTATTAGTTCTCAAAAAGATCTTGAAGATAGCCTTGTATGTCTGCCGGAGATACAGACTCTGGGACTCCTCTGAATCTTACATTGCTGCGTCTCGATCTGTCCTCCATATCAGCCAGTTTAGATTCTAATTGCGAAATCTGCTCCGCTAGGCTTTCAGCATAGGCCAAAATATTGGATTGGTCTACAGCTTGATCATCCTGCTTGTGCTCCAGCGCATCGACCCTGTCGCCAATTTCAGAAATCTCCTTCTTTAGCTCTGCAGAGCTGCGTTGGATTTCTTGGGTAATGGACCTAGTCTGAGTAGCTAAGAGTTTCTTGAGTGATGATTCAGTAATATAGTGTTGAGAGAGGCAGTTGCAGAATGCAGGCTGGACTGTGACTCCTCATCCTGAGAGTCAGGCTCACTCATTTCAACACTCGGGTGAGGTAGGGACTCCTTAGTAGAGTGCGCAAAATGATCGAACACCGTCTTCTTAGGTTTGGGGTTTGACTTTGAGTGTTTCCTCACCGTGTGGGACATTTTGTGGGTTGGTAGCCAGACCGTGGAAAATCAGAGCAAAGGATCACTAAGGGCTCATAGGCTATATACTGCTGTACTGAGAAAAAAATCAAGGGTTATTCATAGCACATTCGTACATACAATTTTAGGACAACCTATCTCATGGTTAGAGCGGGGCTGAGCAGCGCTTCACAGAAAGAGCTACATTATGAGTATAAAGTAAAACTGTTGCAGACGTGTTTGGCACTAGTGCTAGCCCCTCACCTTAGGGAACCTAGGGATGTGACCCGAAGGAAGGGGAAAGGAAATTCGAAGTGACTCACCCAGACAAGCTGGGCGGGAGCGGGAAGGTGAGGGACACACGTATAACATTTCTCAGGCAAAGAGCATCAATTTAGTATGTAGGACTGCTAGGTTCACAGATAGATGACAAATATTTAACATACACAGAATATAAAGGATATCACTATAGAATGAGCCACCTCTGCCCTTACAGAACTGCCTCTCAGCTCAGGGAAAGGTGATACAACCAAAAGGAAGGGGAAAGGGGGATTGGAGATGACCAGCCTAGACTAGCTAGGCCGGAAAGGGAGAGCTTTGAGGAGTTAGCACTTGAGAACACACTTGCCTAAATTTCAGCTAAACTAATTGCTGCAGGAAGGACCTGCAGAAAGTAAAAATGATTAGGAAAGCAGTAAAATAAAACAACACTCCACTTTGGGCTAGAAACCCAAAGGTAAATAAGCTGTTGCAGCAGCCATAAACTATATATTAGCAATCAAAATTGGTGTAGCCAGGCAGGTTATACAGCTATAGAGGGGGGTGTATGTAGTTTATTCCCTTGTAATTAGGGGATAGAGATAATAGCCCCAGAGTGCTTTGTTATTTTGAGGGTACTTGTAGTGTAAGTGAGTTCTTTGGGGGAGTTCGTTGGACCTCAGAGTCCCAGGTTACTTAGGTAGGGTGAGTGTGAGTAAGTTCCTCTAGTGCCCAAAAAAAATTGGAGATTGTCTAGTTTCTGCTCCTGCAGAGCACCACTCGCCTGTTGAAACTGGGTGGGCAGGTCGTTAGAAAAGTCCTCCACTGAGCTTTCAATTATATTACCTGTTCCCAGGTTCTTTCTTATTAGAGACGTGCCAGATGAACTATAAACCCCCCTGGAGCCCTATGAGTGGGCCGTACTCAGTTAGGGACAGAGCAGACCAGCCCTAACCTCTGGATATGAGGGCAATTAACTAGGGGCGAGCCTCTCAGCTAATGTGTAGAAGGAGTAATCAACGTAGGAGAACCACTAGTTGTGGTAGGGCTGCATACACATGTATTCTATAAAGCAAAATACACCCTGCCCTGCATCCCAGGTATATAGATTTGGCACAGTGTTAGGTTGATGTGGTATCAGGTACAAACAATAGAGCTGTGGTGAATAAGCAGCCTTTATTATATTTCAGGGCCAGAAGGAAGCAGAAGTGTGATGTCTCCTCTCTCCAAGAATCACACTCTCCCACCATTTCTTGTTAACTGTCCAGGGAGAAGTAATTCAATACAGGGGGAGGTATAGAGTCACTGTTTTATTATGTTGGATGAGATAGGACAAACAAGTTAGTACTATTACAGTTTCTAGGCAGACAGATGTAATTTGTTATTGGCCCGCAGCTTTCCTAATCCTCTGCAAGGAGCAGGTGAGATGAATATACATGGTAGGAGGTGTAAATATATGGCTGCTCAAAACTATATCACACAAGGGGTTAGGGCATTCAGATACACACTGCCTGATAAGTTTGGTGGTCTAAGGAGCCCCTGTAGACTACTAACCCCAATGTTCAAAATCTGTTACTGCCTGGAGCTGTCGCCCGTAGTTTTTTGGGCCATAGGCAGGTATACCAAACCCGCACAGTTTGGTATCCAATATACAGCGTAAGGACTTACGTGGCGAAAATGGAGAAATCTTACTCCATTTTCACCTCGCCACAAAAAGCAGCCGTAAGAAGCCTTACGCTGACTATTGGAGCCCCGTAACTCCCTAAACTGGCTGCTAAAATAAACCTAACACCTAACGCATGCGCAATGTCTATCTCCCTGTCAACCGCGATCTGCTAAATAAAACCTAACATCTAACGCATGCGCAATGTCTATCTCCCTGTCAACCGCGATCCCCCGCCACAATCCCTAATAAAGTATATAACCCCTAAACCGCCGCCATCTACATAAACTAACCCCCTACTGTGAGCCCCTAAAACCGCCACCATCTAACTGATCTATCCCCTAATGTGAACCCCTTACACCGCCGCCATCTATATTAAAATTATTAACCCCTAATTAAATCTACCTACCCCGCCACCAGCTATATTATCTATATTAACCCTAAGTATATTATAGTTAATATAGTTATTACATTATATATATTAACTATATTAACCCTAATTATATTAGGGTTAATATAGTTAATATAGTTACTATAGTATTTATATAAACTATATTAACTCTCTCTAACCCTAACACCCCTAACTAAATTCTTATTAAATAAATCTAATTCATATTATAAACTAAAATATTCCTATTTAAATCTAAATACTTACCTATAAAATAAACCCTAAGATAGCTACAATATAATTAATAATTACATTATAGCTATGTTAGGGTTTATATTTATTTTACAGGTAAATTGTTAATTATTTTAACTAGGTATAATAGCTATTAAATAGTTATGAACTATTTAATAGCTACCTAGTTAAAATAATTACCCAATTACCTGTAAAATAAATCCTAACCTAAGTTACAAATACACCTACACTATCAATAAATTAAATAAACTACAAATATCTATCTAAAAATACAATTAAATAAACTAAACTAAATTACAAAAAAAACAAACACTAAATTACAAAAAATAATAAAAAGATTACAAGATTTTTAAGCTAATTACACCTATTCTAAGCCCCCTAATAAAATAATAAAGCCCCCCAAAATAAAAAAATTCCCTACCCTATTCTAAATTAAAAAAAGTTCAAAGCTCTTTTACCTTACCAGCCCTTAAAAGGGCCTTTTGTGGGGGCATGCCCCAAAGAAAACTGCTTTTTTGCCTGCAAAAAAAAACACAATACCACCCCCTAACATTACAACCCACCACCCACATACCCCTAATCTAACCCAAACCCCCCTTAAATAAACCTAACACTACCCCCCTGAAGATCTCCCTACCTTGTATTCACCCAGCCGGGCCGAACTCCTCATCCGATCCGGGCGATGTGTTCCAGCAAGCGGCAGTGAAGTCTTCTTCCATCCGGGCGATGTGTTCCAGCAAGCGGCAGAGAGTCTTCTTCCATTGGCGATGTCTTCAAGCAAATCGGCATCTTCAATCTTCTTTCTTCGCTCCTCCGCCGCGGAGCATCCTTCCGGCACGACGACTTCCCGAAGAATGAGGTTCCTTTAAATGACATCATCCAAGATGGCGTCTGTCGAATTCCGATTGGCTGATAGGATTCTAACAGCCAATCGGAATTAAGGTAGAAAAATCTGATTGGCTGATTGAATCAGCCAATCAGATTCAAGTTCAATCCGATTGGCTGAACCAATCAGCCAATCGGATTGAACTTGAATCTGATTGGCTGATTCAATCAGCCAATCAGATTTTTCTACCTTAATTCCGATTGGCTGATAGAATCCTATCAGCCAATCGGAATTCGACGGACGCCATCTTGGATGACGTCATTTAAAGGAACCTCATTCGTCGGGAAGTCGTCGTGCCGGAAGGATGCTCCGCGGCGGGGGAGCGAAGAAAGAAGATTGAAGATGCCGATTTGCTTGAAGACATCGCCGATGGAAAAAAAATCTCTGCCGCTTGCTGGAACACATCGCCCGGATGGAAGAAGACTTCACTGCCGCTTGCTGGAACACATCGCCCGGATCGGATGAGGAGTTCGGCTCGGCTGGGTGAATACAAGGTAGGGAGATCTTCAGGGGGGTAGTGTTAAGTTTATTTAAGGGGGGTTTGGGTTAGATTAGAGGTATGTGGGTGGTGGGTTGTAATGTTGGGGGGTGGTATTGTGTTTTTTTTTGCAGGCAAAAGAGCAGTTTTCTTTGGGGCATGCCCCCACAAAAGGCCCTTTTAAGGGCTGGTAAGGTAAAAGAGCTTTGAACTTTTTTTTAATTTAGAATAGGGTAGGGAATTTTTTTATTTTGGGGGGCTTTATTATTTTATTAGAGGGCTTAGAATAGGTGTAATTAGCTTAAAAATCTTGTAATTTTTTTTATTTTTTGGAATTTAGTGTTTTTTTTTTGTAATTTAGTTTAGTTTATTTAATTGTATTTTTAGATAGATATTTGTAGTTTATTTAATTTATTGATAGTGTAGGTGTATTTGTAACTTAGGTTAGGATTTATTTTACAGGTAATTGGGTAATTATTTTAACTAGGTAGCTATTAAATAGTTCATAACTATTTAATAGCTATTATACCTAGTTAAAATAATTAACAATTTACCTGTAAAATAAATATAAACCCTAATTTAGCTATAATGCAATTATTAATTATATTGTAGCTATCTTAGGGTTTATTTTATAGGTAAGTATTTAGATTTAAATAGGAATATTTTAATTAATAATATTAATATTAGATTTATTTTAATAAGAGTTTAGATAGGGTTATTATACTTTATATATATATATAATAACGATATTAACTATATTAACCCTAATATAATTAGGGTTAATATAGTTAATATATATAATATAATTAACTATATTAACTATATTAATCCTAATTATATTAGGGTTAATATAGTTAATATAGCTGGCGGCGGTGTAAGGGGATTAGATTAGGGGTTAATACATTTATTATAGGTGGCCGCGGTGTAGGGGGATGTAGATTGTAGACAAAAGAGCAGTTTACTTTGGGACAAAGCCCCGCCAAAAGCCCTTTTAATGGCTGGCAAAAGAGCTGAATTCTTTGGGGCATGCCCCGCAAAAAGCCCTTTTAAGGGCTGGCAAAAGAGCTGTTACTTTGGGGCAATGCCACGCAAAAAGCCCTTTTCAGGGCTATTTGTAGGGTTAGACTTAGGTTTAGTGTTAGGGATAGTTTAGTATTTTAGGGGTTAAATAATTTAATATAGATGGCGGCGGGGTAGGGGGATTAGATTAGGGGTTAATAATTTTACAATAGATAGCGGCGGGGTAGGGGCTCACTTTAGGGGGTAGGTAAGGTAGATGGCGGCGGTGTTAGGGGCTCACTTTAGGGGGTTATAGATTTAATATAGATGGCGGCGGTTTAGGGGTTAATAATTTTATTAGGTTGCGGCGGGCTCCGGGAGTGGCGGTTTAGGGGTTAATACATATTTTATTGTTAGGATAGTGAGGGGGGATAGCGGATAAAGGGTTAGATGTGTCGGGCTATGTTAGGGAGGCGTGTTAGACTTGTCGGGCTATGTTATGGAGGCGTGTTAGACAGTGCGGGTGATTTAAACTTTAGTCAGGTTTTGTAGGCGCCGGCAGTTTCTAACGTGCCGTAAGTCACTGGCGACGCCAGAAATTTGTACTTGCGCAGATTTCTGGACATCGCTGGTTTATCAGACTTACGGCACTTTAGCATCTGACGGCGCAGTATATGGGATAGCTCGAGTTGCGAGCTGAAACTGCGGGCGACGCGGGTTCCCTCGCTTGCGCCGCAAACTACGATCTATATCGGATCGCGCCCTTAAGGATCCAATGGACCAAAAATCAGAGTCTTTACTAAGAAAATAATTTTCTCAATCAGCTCTGCAACTTAGACTAGCAATCGCAGTCACTTGCGTGGCCGCTGCAGCATCCTTTTGGTGCGATTCTCTTTTTTAGATACTTCCTGAAGATGTTCATAACTGCATTAAAGTACTTAAAGGGACATTAAACCCAATTTTTTTCATGATTCAGATAGAGCAAGCAATTTTAAACAACTTTTTTATTCCTTATATGAAGCAGCGGCAGTAATTTTAGGGACGACAGAAGTGTTCCAGAAAATATGGTTTTACTGGATATTGAATCCATCTGTGGTTAGCTCTTCCTCCGTAGGAATACGCAGAGACCGGAGTGAGATATCTTTAAGACAAAGAGACATGGGTAATAGGACCTGAAGGGATAATTAAAAATAGCGGACAGTACAAGATCAAGAAAATGATACTATACAATTGTTTCCCCCTCCTCACGAAGGATCTAAGATTCTACCTCACAGTCTGGCAGAGATACTATGATTCATGATAGGTGACCAAAGTTTACTGGAGAGTGTTTTGTTTTACTGTTTTATTGATAAAAAATATTTGTTTTTCTTTATGCTAGAATTGTTTGCAGATTATAAATTACAGATGCTGTTTATTATATAAAGACATGGAGTACCAATGATTGTAATGTTTATCCTTATGAACCAGAGTTAAAGTATAATACATGATCGACTGTGGCAGGCCTGGACTCTTATAGGTCCAAGTGTTGGACATCTATAAGCTAAAGACTTCAATAGGCAAGGTCAGCACAGGACTTAATAAGACTTGGATACGTGGTTTCTATTTCTCTGATTACTCTATGTATAAGATTTACTTTCTGTATGAAGTTGTTGAATCAATAAAAAATATTTTAACATAAACAACTTTTTAATTTACTTACTATTATCTAATTTGCTTCATTCTCTTTATATCCTTTGCTGAAAAGAATATCTAAATAAGCTCAGTAGCTGCTGTTTAGTGGCTGCACATAGATGCCTTGTGTTATTGGCTCACCTTTTTTGTATTGCTATTTCTTCAACAAAGGATATCTAAAGAATGAAGCAAATTAGATAATAGAAGTAAATTGGAATGTTTAAAATTGTATTCTCTATCTCAGTAATTGACAAATATGTTCAAAATCGAGGAGCCAGGCCAAATATCTAGGAGCCAGGTATTTTTCATGGTTTATGTATGCATATATATATATATATATATATATATATATATATATATATATATATATATATATATATATGTGTGTGTACGTATGTATGTGTGGGTGTGTGTATATATATATATATATATATATATGTATGTGTTTTTTCATTATTTGATTTGCCCTCTTTTACTCCAATTTTTTCTGTCTTTTTTTTTTTTGCTGCCCCATATATGCTGGAATACATTGGCAGATATACATGAAAACCTGCAGTGATCGAGCAGTCACTGTGTAGAATGTTGCATGTCATCATTTCTAGGGTGGTAAAAAATTGGAGGTAAATAGTGCAAATCAAATAATGAAAATACATTGCAAAGTTTTTTTTGTTTTTTTTAAACACAACGGTGAATGTTTTTTGTTGGTTTTTTTTTTCATACAAATTTGCATTGTATTTTTAGGATTTGATTTGCATTATGTTCCTTCAAATTTTCCTATGTTTTTTCATTGCCCTAGAAATGATGGAATGCAACATTCTATACAGTGATTGCGGCATCACTGCAGGAGCTCATGTATATCTGGCAATGCATCCCAGTATTTCTGGGGCAGTGGGGGAAAAAGAAAAGAAAAATTGGAGGTAAAAATAGGGCAAATCAAATAATGAAAATACATTGCAAAGTTTGGTTGTTTCTTTCATGTAATTAGCAAGAGTCCATGAGCTAGTGACGTATGGGATATACATTCCTACCAGGAGGGGCAAAGTTTCCCAAACCTCATAATGCCTATAAATACACCCCTCACCACACCCACAAATCAGTTTTACAAACTTTGCCTCCTGTGGAGGTGGTGAAGTAAGTTTGTGCTAGATTCTACGTTGATATGCGCTCCGCAGCAGGTTGGAGCCCGGTTTTCCTCTTAGCGTGCAGTGAATGTCAGAGGTATGTGAAGAGAGTATTGCCTATTTGAATTAAATGATCTCCTTCTACGGGGTCTATTTCATAGGTTCTCTGTTATCGGTCGTAGAGATTCATCTCTTACCTCCCTTTTCAGATCGACGATATACTCTTATATATACCATTACCTCTACTGATTCTCGTTTCAGTACTGGTTTGGCTTTCTACTACATGTAGATGAGTGTCCTGGGGTAAGTAAGTCTTATTTTTGTGACACTCTAAGCTATGGTTGGGCACTTTTATATAAAGTTCTAAATATTTGTGTTTAAACATTTATTTGCCTTGATTCAGGATGTTCAATATTCCTTATTTCAGACAGTCAGTTTCATTATTTGGGATAATGCATTTGAATAAATCAATTTTCTTACCTTAAAATTTGACTTTTTTCCCTGTGGGCTGTTAGGCTCGCGGGGGCTGAAAATGCTTCATTTTATTGCGTCATTCTTGGCGCTGACTTTTTTGGCGCAAACATTTTTCTTTGTTATTTCCGGCGTCATACTTGTCGCCGGAAGTTGCGTCATTTTTGACGTTTTTGTGCCAAAAATGTTGGCGTTACCGGATGTGGCGTCATTTTTGGTGCTAAAAGCATTTAGGCGCCAAATAATGTGGGCGTCTTTTTTGACGCCAAAAAAATATGGGCGTCATTATTGTCTCCACATTATTTAAGTCTCATTGTTTATTTGCTTCTGGTTGCTAGAAGCTTGTTCACTGGCATTTTTTCCCATTCCTGAAACTGTCATTTAAGGAATTTGATCAATTTTGCTTTATATGTTGTTTTTTCTTTTACATATTGCAAGATGTCTCAGATTGATCCTGAATCAGAAGATACTTCTGGAAAATTGCTGCCTGATGCTGGATCTACCAAAGTTAAGTGTATTTGCTGTAAACTTGTGGTATCTGTTCCTCCAGCTGTTGTTTGTAATGAATGTCATGACAAACTTGTTAATGCAGATAATATTTCCTTTAGTAATGTTACATTACCTGTTGTTGTTCCATCAACATCTAATACTCAGAGTGTTCCTGTTAACATAAGAGATTTTGTTTCTAAATCCATTAAGAAGGCTATGTCTGTTATTCCTCCTTCTAGTAAACGTAAGAGGTCTTTTAAAACTTCTCATTTTTCAGATGAATTTTTAAATGAACATCATCATTCTGATTCTGATAATGATTCCTCTGGTTCAGAGGATTCTGTTTCAGAGGTTGATGCTGATAAATCTTCATATTTATTCAAAATGGAATTTATTCGTTCTTTACTTAAAGAAGTCTTAATTGCATTAGAAATAGAGGATTCTGGTCCTCTTGATACTAAATCTAAACGTTTAAATAAGGTTTTTAAATCTCCTGTAGTTATTCCAGAAGTTTTTCCTGTCCCTGATGCTATTTCTGAAGTAATTTCCAGGGAATGGAATAATTTGGGTAATTCTTTTACTCCTTCTAAACGTTTTAAGCAATTATATCCTATGCCATCTGACAGATTAGAGTTTTGGGACAAAATCCCTAAGGTTGATGGGGCTATCTCTACTCTTGCTAAACGTACTACTATTCCTACGGCAGATAGTACTTCCTTTAAGGATCCTTTAGATAGGAAAATTGAATCCTTTCTAAGAAAAGCTTACTTATGTTCAGGTAAACTTCTTAGACCTGCTATATCTTTAGCGGATGTTGCTGCAGCTTCAACTTTTTGGTTGGAAGCTTTAGCGCAGTAAGTAACAGATCATAATTCTCATAGCATTGTTAATCTTCTTCAACATGCTAATAATTTTATTTGTGATGCCATCTTTGATATCATTAGGGTTGATGTCAGGTATATGTCTCTAGCTATTTTAGCTAGAAGAGCTTTATGGCTTAAAACTTGGAATGCTTATATGTCTTCCAAGTCAACTTTGCTTTCCCTTTCTTTCCAGGGTAATAAATTATTTGGTTCACAGTTGGATTCCATTATTTCAACTGTTACTGGGGGGAAGGAACTTTTTTACCACAGGATAAAAAATCTAAAGGTAAATTTAGGTCTACTAATCGTTTTCGTTCCTTTCGTCACAATAAGGAACAAAAGCCTGATCCTTCCCCTACAGGAGCGGTATCAGTCTGGAAACCATCTCCAGTCTGGAATAAATCCAAGCCTTTTAGAAAACCAAAGCCAGCTCCCAAGTCAACATGAAGGTGCAGCCCTCATTCCAGCCCAGCTGGTAGGGGGCAGATTACGATTTTTCAAAGAAATTTGGATCAATTCGATTCACAATCTTTGGATTCAGAACATTGTTTCACAAGGGTACAGAATAGGCTTCAAGATAAGGCCTCCTGCAAGAAGATTTTTTCTTTCCCGTGTCCCAGTAAATCCAGTGAAGGCTCAAGCATTTCTGAAATGTGTTTCAGATCTAGAGTTAGCTGGAGTAATTGTGCCAGTTCCAGTTTTGGAACAGGGGCTGGGGTTTTACTCAAATCTCTTCATTGTACCAAAGAAGGAGAATTCCTTCAGACCAGTTCTGGATTTAAAAATATTGAATCATTATATAAGGATACCAACATTCAAAATGGTAACTATAAGGACTATTCTGCCTTTTGTTCTGCAAGGGCATTATATGTCCACAATAGATTTACAGGATGCATATCTGCATATTCCGATTCATCCAGATCACTATCAGTTTCTGAGATTCTCTTTCCTAGACAAGCATTACCAGTTTGTGGCTCTGCCGTTTGGCCTAGCAACAGCTCCAAGGATTTTTACAAAGGTTCTCGGTGCCCTTCTGTCTGTAATCAGAGAACAGGGTATTGTGGTATTTCCTTATTTGGACGATATCTTGGTACTTGCTCAGTCTTCACATTTAGCAGAATCTCATACGAATCGACTTGTATTGTTTCTTCAAAAACATGGTTGGAGGATCAATTTACTAAAAAGTTCATTGATTCCTCAGACAAGGGTAACCTTTTTAGGTTTCCAGATAGATTCAGTGTCCATGACTCTGTCTCTGACAGACAAGAGACGTCTAAAATTGGTTTCAGTTTGTCGAAACCTTCAGTCTCAATCATTCCCTTCGGTAGCCTTATGCATGGAAATTCTAGGTCTTATGACTGCTGCATCGGACGCGATCCCCTTTGCTCGTTTTCACATGCGACCTCTTCAGCTCTGTATGCTGAACCAGTGGTGCAGGGATTATACAAAGATAAAGTATAGAGGCGCCTCTATACTTTGTTTTACATCTTTAGTTTCTCTCCGTTTGGATGCTGATAGAGAGCTGCCGTTTCGCTCAGCCAGCTGGATTGCTGCCAAAATCCAGCCCGCCCCTATTGGCATAATTGAATGCCTTCACCTATTGTGAGTACCCTGTGATCATATTATATTGGTACACCTTCAGAATCTCCATTGATCTGCACCATTGGCGCCCCTTCCGTGTTGTTCTTTCTTTTCATTATACAAAGATATCTCAATTAATATCTTTAAAACCGATTGTACGACATTCTCTGACGTGGTGGACAGACCACCATCGTTTAGTTCAGGGGGCTTCTTTTGTTCTTCCGACCTGGACTGTGATTTCAACAGATGCAAGTCTGACAGGTTGGGGAGCTGTTTGGGGGTCTCTGACAGCACAAGGGGTTTGGGAATCTCAGGAGGTGAGATTACCAATCAATATTTTGGAACTCCGTGCAATTTTCAGAGCTCTTCAGTCATGGCCTCTTCTAAAGAGAGAGTCGTTCATTTATTTTCAGACGGACAATGTCACAACCGTGGCATATGTCAATCATCAAGGAGGGACTCACAGTCCTCTGGCTATGAAAGAAGTATCTCGAATACTGGTATGGGCAGAATCCAGCTCCTGTCTAATTTCTGCGGTTCATATCCCAGGTATAGACAATTGGGAAGCGGATTATCTCAGTCGCCAAACGTTACATCCGGGCGAATGGTCTCTTCACCCAGAGGTATTTCTTCAGATTGTTCAAATGTGGGGACTTCCAGAAATAGATCTGATGGCTTCTCATCTAAACAAGAAACTTCCCAGGTATCTGTCCAGATCCAGGGATCCTCAGGCGGAGGCAGTGGATGCATTGTCCCTTCCTTGGAAGTATCATCCTGCCTATATCTTTCCGCCTCTAGTTCTCCTTCCAAGAGTGATTTCCAAGATTCTAAAGGAGTGCTCGTTTGTTCTGCTGGTGGCTCCAGCATGGCCTCACAGGTTTTGGTATGCGGATCTTGTCCGAATGGCCACTTGCCAACCGTGGACTCTTCCATTAAGACCAGACCTTCTATCGCAAGGTCCTTTTTTCCATCAGGATCTCAAATCCTTAAATTTGAAGGTATGGAGATTGAACGCTTGATTCTCAGTCATAGAGGTTTCTCTGACTCAGTAATTAATACTATGTTACAGGCTCGTAAATCTGTATCTAGGAAGATATATTATCGAGTCTGGAAGATTTACATTTCTTGGTGTTTTTCTCATCATTTTTCTTGGCATTCTTTTAGAATTCCTAGAATTTTACAGTTTCTTCAGGATGGTTTGGATAAAGGTTTGTCTGCAAGTTCCTTGAAAGGACAAATCTCTGATCTTTCTGTTCTTTTCACAGAAAGATTGCTAGTCTTCCTGATATTCATTGTTTTGTACAGGCTTTGGTTCGTATAAAACCTGTTATTAAGTCAATTTCTCCTCCTTGGAGTTTGAATTTGGTTCTGGGGGCTCTTCAAGCTCCTCCGTTTGAACCTATGCATTCACTGGACATTAAATTACTTTCTTGGAAAGTTTTGTTTCTTTTGGCCATCTCTTCTGCTAGAAGAGTTTCTGAATTATCTGCTCTTTCTTGTGAGTCTCCTTTTCTGATTTTTCATCAGGATAAGGCGGTGTTGCGAACTTCTTTTAAATTTTTACCTAAGGTTGTGAATTCTAACAACATTAGAAGAGAAATTGTGGTTCCTTCATTGTGTCCTAATCCTAAGAATTCTAAGGAAAGATTGTTGCATTCTTTGGATGTAGTTAGAGCTTTGAAATATTATGTTGAAGCTACTAAAGATTTCCGAAAGACTTCTAGTCTATTTGTTATCTTTTCTGGTTCTAGGAAAGGTCAGAAGGCCACTGCCATTTCTTTGGCATCTTGGTTAAAGTCTTTGATTAATCATGCTTATGTCGAGTCGGGTAAAACTCCGCCTCAAAGGATTACAGCTCATTCTACTAGGTCAGTTTCTACTTCCTGGGCGTTTAGGAATGAAGCTTCGGTTGATCAGATTTGCAAAGCAGCAACTTGGTCTTCTTTGCATACTTTTACTAAATTCTACCATTTTGATGTGTTTTCTTCTTCTGAAGCAGTTTTTGGTAGAAAAGTACTTCAGGCAGCTGTTTCAGTTTGATTCTTCTGCTTATAATTTCAGTTTTTTTCATTATAAGATTTAAACTTTGTTTTGGGTGTGGATTATTTTCAGCGGAATTGGCTGTCTTTATTTTATCCCTCCCTCTCTAGTGACTCTTGCGTGGAAGATCCACATCTTGGGTAGTCATTATCCCATACGTCACTAGCTCATGGACTCTTGCTAATTACATGAAAGAAAACATAATTTATGTAAGAACTTACCTGATAAATTAATTTCTTTCATATTAGCAAGAGTCCATAAGGCCCACCCTTTTTTGTGGTGGTTATGATTTTTTTGTATAAAGCACAATTATTCCAATTCCTTATTTTTTTACGCTTTCGCACTTTTTTCTTATCACCCCACTTCTTGGCTATGCGTTAAACTGATTTGTGGGTGTGGTGAGGGGTGTATTTATAGGCATTTTGAGGTTTGGGAAACTTTGCCCCTCCTGGTAGGAATGTATATCCCATACGTCACTAGCTCATGGACTCTTGCTAATATGAAATAAATGAATTTATCAGGTAAGTTCTTACATAAATTATGTTTGTTTTTTTTAAAAAAAAAACACAATGGTGATTTTTTTTTTTTAAAAACAAACTTTGCAATGTATTTTCATTATTTGATTTGTTCTATTTTCCTCCAATTTTTCACTGCCCTGGAAATTATGGAATTCAACATTCCACACAGTGACTGCTGCATCACTGCATGTGCTCATTTATATCTGCCAATGGATTCTAGCATTTCTGGGGCAGTAGAAAAAACCCCCAGGAAAATTGAAGGAAAATAGGGCAAAAGCAATCATAACAAAGTCATAGTCATAACAAGCTGAGAAGCCTATGATACTAGAATGTCCAGCGTGAACCCACCTAATGACAATGGGCTCCCCGTTCATAGGAGAAAAAATACAGTTGTTTGGTGACAACAGTGTCACCAAAACAATAACACTATAACCAGAAACCAAACAAGAACATCGCAGAATTTCCTAATTCAAGAGAGCAATATATGTCTATAACTTCACGTCCTAATATATCCTTTGGTCCTATCTTTGTGTGTTGACAATCTAGGAGATTTACCCAACTAGGGGATATATACAAATGTAGCGGGCAGAGGTGAGGTCATGTCTACCGAGCTTCTTTCATCTAAGTCACCCCCGAATCTTGTGTAGCGCTTTTCCTGTCAATCTGTAGACCCTGTTGAACCTCATCCCAGGTAAATTTTAAATCAAGAAAGAACCCTATTTTGTTTGCTTTAAAGTATCTGTATTCCTCTAATCTTAATGTGTCAGTCATGTGTGTGTGCCATCCACTTAAGGTCGGGCAAATCTGTGACTTCCAGAGCCTAGCAATCAAGGATCTAGCGGAGTTCAGTGTCAATTGGATTAGTCGCAGTCTTAATCTACACTTGCACTTAGGCAACAGATTTAGTAATACTGTCGTTGGGTCCAATTGGTATTCTCCTTCTTGTCCCATTATGACTTGAATGATATGTTGAATGCCCTCCCAAAAGGATTTCTTTTTTGGACATTCCCACCAAATGTGTATTAACGTCCCCCTGTCTCCACAACCCCTCCAACAGAGGTCCGAGGAGGCAGGAAAAATGCTCTTAAGTCTGGTAAGAGTCAGATACCATCTAGTCAGGAGTTTGTAGTTTGTCTCTAAAAATCTAGTTGAAGAGGATGATTTCCTTGTATTCTTAAAAATACATTCCCAATCTGTGTCTGTGAGGGTCCTTTTCAGTTCCCTATGCCACCGCTCAGTGTAGTCAGGGTGTTTTAGGTTCTGTGCATTAACTAGGAGTTTCCTTGCCCAAGACAGTGTATGACGTACTGGAGTTTTCATTGAACAAGCTTGTTCAAAAGGGGTTAGACTTCTTGTGAGTGACTGTTTAAATGGTTGGGTGTGAAGGAAATGATGTACCTGATTATATTTTAACCACTTAACAAAGGCGCCTCCTAATATGTCGGTGAGATCAGCTCTATTTTTGAGGTTACCGTCCCTGGTCAAGGTGTATAGGGGAACTGTGTAGCCCATCTCCCAGTTAGTCAGGTTGTTTATGTCAAACGTCACACCTCCCAAAAGCTCCGCGTTCAGGGAGATGGGGGACATGGGTGATCTCAGTGTCGAGACTCCTGGGTGTCTTTTTATCAGGGAATCCCACACTTCAAACTCATGAGATAAAAAATGGTAGGCTTTCAACCAAGGAGGTTGATTTTGCCCTGCTATCCAGCATAAGGCACCAGGAGAAGGGGAGTGACGTATGTGTGAGTCCATCGGAATCCATGCTTTAGAATCCCCACTTCTGTGCCATTCTGTGATTCTCTCAAGGCATATGGATTGGTAGTACGTTTCCAGATTAGGCAGTCCCAAACCCCCCTCTCTAATTGATCTGTATATAGTTGACTTTTTGACTCTGGGCTTTATATTTCCCCAAACAAAGGTATTTATGGTGCGTTGTGCCTGCATGAGAAAGCTCTGTGGTAAGGTAATTGGAACAGCTTGTAACGCATATAACAGTCTAGGGAGGGCGTTAATTTTCAGAATTTGGAGTTTACCCCACCATGAAAAGGGGTGTTCCTTCCAGGTCTTTAGGTCTGTCGAAATTGTGTTAAGTAAGTCAGTAAAGTTGAGGTCCATGAAGGATTTTGTGGATGGTGTGAGATAAATCCCCAAGTATTTTATCGCTTTTGGCTGGTGTTTGAGAGTGCAGGATTGTATAAGGGCCTGAAATTCTGGGGCTGCAAGGGAGATGTTTAACATTTCGGACTTTTGTTCATTAATCTTAAAATTAGAGAAGTCTCTGAATTGTTTGAGTACTTTCAGCACCTCTGGTACTGAAGTTTGGGGGGAGGAGAGGGTGAGGAGAACATCGTCCGCATATAGCGAGAGTTTATATTCTAATGGGCCTATTTTAATGTCAGAGACTAGCAGATTTGATCTTTTTTTCTGCGCTAGAACCTCCATACTGATTATGAATAATATGGGCGAAAGCGGGCATCCCTGTCTAGTTCCTTTATGTATCGTGAAGGGGTCTGACATCATGTTGTTTACTCTGATTTTAGCTGTAGGTGTTTGATAAAGGCTTTGAATTCTATGAAGCATTCCCTCCCCCATCCCCACCTCCCTCAGTGTAGCAAATAAAAACTCCCAATTCAGGCGATCAAACGCTTTCTCAGCGTCTGTTGAAATAACCACTATGTTCGTATTCGTGTGTTTTGCATGGTCTATTAATTGGAGAGACCTAATGGTGTTGCACAAAGCCAGCCTGGTCAGAATGAATGATTTGAGGCAGAATTCTGTTTAGCCTATTAGCTAATATTTTAGTGTAGATTTTTAGGTCTGTGTTTAATAACGAAATGGGCCTGTAATTACTAAGGAGCTTAGGAGATTTATCTGGTTTAGGTATAACTGAAATTTGGGCCTCTAAGTATTCTGGCGGAAGGTGGCCTGCTTCATCAATATAAGAGTATAATTCTAGGAGATGTGGGGCCAAAATATCTCTATATGTTTTATAATACTTGTTTGAAAACCCATCCGGTCCCGGACTTTTATTTAATAGAAGGTCGTTAATGGCCTTTATAATTTCCTCAAGTTTGATAGGTTCATCTAAATTTTCCTTATCTTCTCTTTGAATTTGATTTAATGCTGCGCTTCGAAGATACTGATTTAGTAATTCTGTGTTGGATGTATGCCTACTACAGGAAAGGTTATAAAGCTTACCATAATAGCTCATAAAAGAGTTAGCTATCAGATTTGAATCATATATATATATAGTTATGTAGTGATTTACGCTTTTAAGGCCCTAGCCAGTAATGTTCCAGATTTATTACCACCATGAAAAATAAATCTTCCTGAGATACAGAGCCTTTCCACATGCTTCGTTATGTAAATAATTTTTTAGCTGTACTCGCGATCTGTTCAATGACTGTAATAGGTCCAGTCTTTGGGGATTGTTTTTGTGTGCATTTTCGTCAGTTTGTAATTTCTGTAATAAAGTTTCGTAGTGCGCTAACGACAAGCGTTTTTTAGTAGCTTTTTGTTTTAACAGAGAGCCCCTGAGGACAGCTTTATGTGCGAACCAGGTCATTGGGGTATATATTGTGGGATTAGTGTTTAGCTGAAAATATTCTGTAATAGATTCCTGGGTTTGCAGCACAACTAAGGGGTCATACAGCAAAGCCTTGTCTAGTCTCCAGAGGAACGGGTGAATAGGTGTCTTTGGCCAAATCATTGTAATCGATATCGAGGAATGGTCAGACCATATTATTTGTGATATGTCAGCGTCAGAAATGAGCGGCATATTGCTATGATTAATGAACCAATAATCTATGCAGGAATATGATTTAGCTGGATTCTAATAAAAAGAGTAATTGCGTGCAGTGGGGTGGAGTGTACACCAGGTATCTAAGAGTGGAAGGTGAGTGTGTTGATAATTAAGTTCCTATTTTTGGGTGTAGAGGCACTACGGCCGTGTGAACAGTCCAAGGTTGGGAACAGTGCTACATTAAGGTCTCCCCCAGTAAGAATACGCCTTTTTGTATCTCCAGGATTTTGTTACTGACTGATTTCAAAAAGTGAGCCTAACCAGTATTGGGTAATGGTGAATATTTTTTTTTTTTTTTTAAAGGACTTTCATTATTTGCTTTGTCCTGTTTTCCTCTAATTTTCCTGTGTTTTTCCCCCCACTTCCCCTAGAAATGCTAGAATCCATTTGCAGATATACGTTAACTCCTGTAGTGATCCAGCAATCACTGTGTAGAAGGTTGCATTCCATCAATTGGCAGTGAAAAAATAAGGCTAGTCTGTGATGGCTGCAGGGGCCCTTACTGGTAATTGTGTGCTCATGCTGATTTCTAGACAATGTGAATCACATCCTGATATAAGACCAACTGTAAATTATGGCAGAGATGTGAGATTCTGTCATGCTCTCCTCATTAACTGCTCAGTGGGAAACGTAAAGGGAACTGTTTTATAAGGGGCTTACTGCTGTGTATATCCCGAATACTGATGTGATCGAACACTGGTATACATTTTAGGGTTGTTACCGTGTCCTGGTATGTCCCGTGTCCTGGATCTGGCCTCATGTGTCCCAGCCCCAGGAGCTTCCTGAACACAACCGCAGGCAGCACAAACCGCAAAGTAAAATCTATATTTATTAAAATAACTTACAGAAAAGTTTCAACTTTCACTGCTGGCCGTGTAACTAGAACAGTCTCCCCGTGGAGATCTGTCTCCCCTGCCATTCGGCTATTTCTGTAGCCGCATCCCTCCTTGCAGCACTGCCCATCACTCCTCACAGAACCACCACCCAGTATTCTTACTGAGCGCGTACCATTATAATCTGTATCCATGTCTCGTCACGCACTTGCTTCCAGCTCCAAGCTCCTCCCCTTTCTCACAGTCTAAACTTTAGCACCGCCAGCCACAATGACAAAATTATTCAGATGGCTGGTGGAGGACCAAGGGCACTGTGGCAGTGGGAAAAGGATCAATAGGGACAGATGAGGGGAATAAAATAAAGGCACCAAACACAATTTTGAAGGCTCCCAGGCGCCCAGGGGTAATCAAGCTCTGCTCTATCTAAATCACGAAAGAGAAAATGTGGGTTTAATGTCCTTTTAAGATGTCTAATCATTTTATTTGCGATGCAGTTTTTGACATTATTACATTTTATGTTAAAAATATGTCCATTGCTATCCTGTTAAGGGGAGTCGTATGGCTTAAATCCTGTTCTGATGATTTGTTCTATAAGAATAGACTTTTGTCAATTTTCTTTGAGGGTAAGTTGCTTTTTAGATCAGAGTTAGACTCTATCATTAAGACCGTTATTGGAGATAAAGGAGTTTTTCTTCCTCAGGACAAGAAGTCTAAGGGAAGATATAAACCAACTAATTGTTTTCGTACATTTTCGCTCTGCCAGAGATCAGAAGTCCTCTTTCAACCAAAGGTCTGATTCCTTCAAAACGTCCTGGAAACCAGAAACATCCTGGTCCAAGAGTAAAAACAGTCCAAAAAAAACCTATCTCTAATTAGAAGTCAGCATAAAGGGATGGCCCTCTTTCCAGAGAATTCTCTCGTAGGGGGCAGATTGATTTGATTTCCGCAAGCCTGGTGCAGATCGGTTCAGGATTTCTGGGTTCTAAACATTATTTCCCAGGGTTATCGCTTAGGATTTTGAACCAGGCCTCCCTGGCAACGGTTTCATCTGTCTCACGTTCCAAAGGAGCCTTAAAAGGCAGCTGCCTTTTTCCAATGTGCTGGATAGAGTCAATCCGAAGCATTTTGCTCCTGATACAAAAAGGTCAATTTATGAGAACTATAGATTTGACGGATGCTTATCTTCACCTCCCAATTCACAAAGACCATTTCCAGTTTCTAAAGTTTGCTTTTCTCAACAAGCCTTACCAGTTTTCTGCTCTACCCTTTGGTTTAGCCACTGCCCCTCGCATCTTTACAAAGGTTTTAGGGGTTCTGTTGGCAGTAATCACACTACAGGGGATATCCATTGCTCCTTATTTGGACGACATCTTGATCCAGGCCCCATCCTATTCCCTGGCATCCTCTCATACTCAAAGGATAATTTCTCTCCTTCAGGATCATAGATGGACCATCAATATTCCCAAGAGTAATTTATTCCCAACTACAAGAGTAGTCTTCTGGGATTCATAATAGACTCTATTCAAATGTGCTTATTTCTCACAGAAACTCGCAAACACAAACTGCAAAAAGCCTGTTGGGCTCTACATTTGACTAATTTCACAGTGTATGGAAGTAGTGGGTCTTATGATAGCGGCTTCAGACGCTTCAGACGCAGTACCTTTTGCTCATTGTCATCTTCCTCCCCTTCAGCTATCCATGCTTCATCAGTGGTTAAAGGGATACTTTCATCTAGAGCAGAAAAAAGAGCTTAGTTCCTCTGTCAAACAATCTCTCTCATGGTGGAGGGCACAGGGAGTTTGGTCTTCTTAGGAGGAGAGGTTACACATCAATGTTTTAGAACTTCATGCAATTCTTCGGGCTCTTCACTTTTGGCACCTTCTTATTCAGGAGAAATTAATTCATCTTCAGTCATTTAACATTTGGCTGTAGCTTACATCAATCATCAAGGAGGGACTCGCCATGGAAGATGTTTCTCACATTCTATCTTGGGCAGAGAAAAACCACTGTCTGCTGTTCACATTCCGGGAGTGAACTACTGGGAAGGCGATTACTTAAGCCATCCATCTGTTCATCCAGAAGAATGGTCTCTTTATCAGGACATGTTCGATCAACTAGTCCTAAGATGGGGAATTCCAGATATAGACCTTATGGCATCCAGGCTTAGTCACAAACTTCCAGTTTATTGAGCAAGTTCATGCGATCCAAGAGCTAAAATAATCAATGCTCTAGTTTTGTCCTTGGGACTTTTATATGGCCTATCTATTTCTCCAATTTGTTCATCTTGCGAGAGTCATTGCAAGAATCAAATCGGAACTAGAGTTAGTAATCCTCATATTTTTTTTGATCGTTGCATCTGAACAGAGAGCGTTAGCTCATTGGACCCTAAATTTCTAAGCTCCTCCCTTGCTGTTTTGGGTGCCACAGTGATATTAATAAAGTTCATATGGTACAGCCCAGTGATTCGCGGGTGGTGCAAGCTACAGGGGTACCACACAAATCCCCAACAATATACACAGTCCAAGAAAGGCAGCAGCACTCACCACTTATGCAAAAACTTCCATCTTTATTGGGATATTCCAAGAAGAAAAGACAACGTTTCGGACCTCTAGTCCTTAGTCATGTCAATACTTGACATGACTAAGGACTAGAGGTCCGAAACGTTGTCTTTTCTTCTTGGAATACTCACCACTTATGCAAAAACTTCCATCTTTATTGGGATATTCCAAGAAGAAAAGACAACGTTTCGGACCTCTAGTCCTTAGTCATGTCAAGTATTGACATGACTAAGGACTAGAGGTCCGAAACGTTGTCTTTTCTTCTTGGAATATCCCAATGAAGATGGAATTTTTTGCATAAGTGGTGAGTGCTGCTGTCTTTCTTGGACTGTGCCACAGTGATATTACCAGCCTTGCTCCTCTTTCTATAGAGTTTGTGACTGCCAGGCTCTCAGTGGGAACGTTGCCGGATGACATTACTTTTTGTCTGGGACATTTCCATAACCAACATGTGGCTACCTGAATCTCACTATTGCGAGTGTCCAACTTCTGTTTTGCATTATGCTCCTATTTCCAAAAGCTTCTCAGGGGTTTTGTAATAGCTTTATTTGATATATTTTCTTGATATACTGATAGGCTAATATACACACATAAGAGCTAATACAGAACTGTAATTTTGTATTAACATCACTGCTCTATTGGTCTAACAGCAGACTGGCACTCTACTGCTGTACCATGAGGGTACATATATGTATATACTGACTGCCCAGACTGGCTCACTGCTGCAGCCCTAGGGTACATATATGTATATACTGACTGCCCAGACTAGTTCACTGCTGCAATACTAGGGTGCATATATTTTTATACTGGCTGCCAAGACTAGTTCACTGCTGCAATACCAGGGTGCATATATGTATATACTGACTGCCCAGACTAGTTCACTACTGCAACATGAGAGAGAGAGAGAGAGAGAGAGAGAGAGAGAGAGAGAGAGAGAGAGAGAGAGAGAGAGAGAGAGAAAAGAAAAAGAAAGAAAGAAAGGACTGCCCTGATTCATACGTGAAACCCTTCTGGAGGCCCGGGAACCTGGCGACAAGATCTAGGCCGCAGAGGCAGTGGAGCAAGGGCTCCGGGTGAGACATATTCTTTACACACTGCCGGCCCTGCTTTTTATATGGGGCCCTATATATAAACCCTGGGCTCATCCTCACACTCTGCATTTTCTTAAACCACATTTCCTAGGTATACTGCAGGACGCTTACAGCTGTCTAACATCCCAGCCTGCCCCATTGGGTCTTGCATACACCTTTTACGAGCCGGGCTTCTGACAATGATAAGACTGCTACACATAGGGATAAATAACATAACTACCCAAGTATCCTGAGGTGGTGCCCTGTGAAGTGCTGAGGCTGCAAAAAACACCTTACTATCCACAAGAAGGGCCTCTTGAACTTACCATACTACAACAAGGCTGCTGTGTTAGCTCAGGTGTCTCTGAACTTTGCATTCAGGGTGTAGTGTTATTGATTTAACTTGCATTTTCTCTCTACAGGGACCTTGCCCTTGATGTTTGCCACAGGCCCCCGGGCCCTTCCCTCATTATAATAGCCCCACTCTATGTAGAGAATCTACCCACATTGCACACCTTGGAGTCAGACACTAGGCACACCCTTTGCTCCCAGTGAGTTACAGATTCGGGTCTCCCTCCCCCAGCTAGCTATATATACACATTGGCCCTCTTACTAAAGCTCCGTTTAGGCCCACAATATACCGCACCATGTGAGAACTCCACATTGCCCACCATAGGACTGTGAGATACCTACCCCCACCTGTAACACTTTTCCCATAAAACCTAACTTAGGAGGGTGACTTAGGATTTATCCTGTGAGCTGGACCTATAGGCAGCTTACGAGTACATACATATCTTTTATCACAAGATTGCTCTGGACACTCTGGAGTATACTTAGGGAGCTGCGTTTTAGCTGCTGCGTCAGCTTATGTGCCTCTGTGGCTCATGCCCAGAGTGGAGTGTTATTTCTATGCTTTGCTTACTTGGTTTGCATCTGTTTTGCAAGTGCTGCACACATAACATCAGCCCAGCACATAACCTTCACTCTATTCTTTGCAAGTAATTCATCAAACTCTAAGCCCTTCCCACACTAACACCTGTTTCCCACCCCCATTCCTACTAATCTACCAAATTCATAGAAAGGAGTGAGCAAGCAATACTATAAGTGTACCACCTGGGTGACCACCCCTCACCTTCCCACTTCCTTCTCCCTTCCTTCGGGTCGTATCCCCATGCTCCCTAAGGTGAGGGTTTGGTTTTAGGACATCAATATGGTTGTAATCATCCTGCTTATCCTTTGATATGCATTACCCTAGGCATAGTGCTGTCCTTAATTTCTCTGCCCTGTGCTGTCCTGCTATCACATCGGTAATATAGCCTAATTAGCCTTTTTGGACATTCTATGAGGGGATCTTCTCCTCCCTGATGTGGTAAGCAGGAAAGCTGGTATGGCTGGGGCGGTTGACCTACTTTAGCAGTATGTGTATGTTGGAGCTTAGCTCATGTTCTAATTAATGACTTAGTCTGTACCCTAATGCTTAACTGAATATATCATAGGTTACTAGGGGCCTTTATATGCTTAATTTGAAAGTATATATTGTTGTTACTTGACTAGGGGTGTCTGTATTATTAAGATTAAAAATGCCGCACACTGCCAGGAGGCAATCTAAGACTCAAAATAAAATTAAGAAGACAGTCCTAGATCACTTTTCCCTCCCAACTTTTAGAGTACCGTCTCAATCGGCCTCCAGCCACGCTGACCAAGACTCTCAAGATGGCAATTCTCAATCTAGTGTCAATTCCTGTGTGACCTCCCCTACATACATCACGGAGGCAACTATGCAAAAGCTCCTGGCTGCCCAAACCCTTTCAATCACCCAAGAGATTCATTGCAGTTCGGCTGAGCTCCGTAAGGACATCTCTGAGATTGGGGAAAGGGTAGATGCCTTAGAACGCAAACAGAATGACTTAACCACCGACCATACTAACCTCCTGGCATACTACAAATCTCTGGCTGATCAGATCACACAACTGGAGTACAAATTAGCCGATTTGGAAGACAGATCACAACGCAGCAATATTCGCTTTCGGGGTATTCTGGAGGCTGTCTTACCTCCCGATTTACACAACTTTTTCTCAGAGCTGTTTAAGGAACTCCTGGGAATATTTAATATGACTCCCAACACTCTAGAGCACTGCCACAGAGCGCTTAGACCCAGATCGCTCTCATCTGACAAGCCTAGGGACGTTGTTGTATGTTTCCACAGCTACAGCCTTAAAGATCAGATTCTGCAGGCAACCTACCATAGGCCTTCCTTATCCGAAAAGTTCAAGAATATCCAATTGCTACAGGACCTATCTCAACATACCCTTCAACAAAGGAGACTGCTCTCCCCAATAACAGAGGTCCTAAGACATGAAAGCATAAAATACAGATGGGGCTTCCCAACTAAAATTCTCATCACAAAGGACAATCAATCACATACTGTAGCTAACCTCAATCAAGGTTTCACGCTTCTTGAGTCCTGGGGCCTGCGCCCACCTATGAGTAACCCCCAATCATCCTCCCAGTCAAGGCTCAGAGCTTCAGCTCCTGAGTGGCAAGTCAAAGAGCAGAGGCCCAAACGGCAAAAACATCTGACTCCTCCACAGGAGAAGGTCCCCTGAGCGGCCATGCATATGGACTTTGCTACTCATTGAACTTGATCTTCAGAAACAAGATGAGCATTTGTCTCACTTAATTCAGGCCATTATAGTTACTGTTAGTCCCAGTTGATCAGATATGGTACCATATAATTGTCATAGGGTAACAGAAGTTAAGTTCCTTTTTTATTATGTTCACTACTTAAATACTGCTATTTGTATTATTTAACTTTTTACTAATGTTATTTGCATTATTGGGTCAAACCGCCCCGGTCTTTTTGTTAGACCTTGGTAATCTCCTCCCCCCCACTTAGCCCATATGCTGGGCTTACCTTGGTGGACTATTTCCACCACAACAATTATTCATTTATTATGTAAGACTTACATATCATCTTTTATGTACTTAACCTCTCTCTTCCCCTCTCTCCCTACCCCCCTCTTCAGGCTCTTATCACAAGGGTATATTTTACATCATCCAAATGGCTGACAGAGACACCATAAAGTTTCTTACACATAATGTGAGAGGGTTGAATTCACCTGGTAAGCGTAGTGTCTTCCTCAGATCACTCAAGCACTTAAACCCTGATGTTGTCTTTTTACAGGAGACACACTGGAAGGTTGGTGACATTCCCACACTTTTCTCTAAATATTACACTACCTTAATCCCCGCTTCTAAAGCTAGAGGTGTTGCCATCCATACATAAGCGCCTGACGCGTGAAATCACTTTTCAAGAAATAGACCCCCAAGCTAGATATATTATCCTTAAATGTAAACTCAATCAATCCATGTACACGATAGTCTCAGTTTACCTCCCTAACTCAGGTCAGTGTAAATGCCTATGCAAAATATTAAAGACAGTGGATAAATATAAGCAAGGCAGAGTCATCATGGGTGGGGACTTTAATCTCCTTTGTGATCCCCTAATAGATAGAAAAACTAATAAACCAAATTCTAAAGGACATAGATTGGATACTCTTTCACATAAATTTAGGTCCCTCTTGCTTGCATTCGGATACTATGACATTTGGCGTGCTTTCCATACATTAGACAGAGACTACACGCATTTCTCTTCCCCTCACCTAACCTATACTAGATTAGACTAAATTTTTAGCCAATCTCAGACCCTAGATCAAGTTAAGGACACTAATATTCAGGACTAGACCCTACAGTCACAGGTTGCTGAGGTTAAACACCATCCCTGTAGGAAAGCAATGCCAGGTGTCTGAATAGAAAGGGTCATCTCCCTCTGCTGTACTGTGAAGCAAACACCATGAATCACAATTAATGATAACTCCTTTGTAAATGAGATACTTTAATTCACATGAACAACTTCTGCCAGCACTAAAATGCATATAAAGTGCTTCACAAATTCAAAGCATTCATGACATGTCTGAAGTTAAATCAGGGGGAAAGGAGTTGATAAGATGGTGCATTATGATGACAAGCTCTTATACTACAAACATCCAGGAGGTGGAACTGTAGACCAGCAGATGCAGCCACAGGTATTACTATAATGTAATTCAGCTTTTCATCTGTCATAAGCCTGGGGCGTACATTAAGAGTAATAGCAGCTAAGTCTTTGGGTTAATTTATCATAAAAGGTAACGTAAATTGCTGATGTGTAAGACACATACCATTCTGCTTTTTCAATGCCAATCAAACTTAGCATCACTCTATACTTCTTAGCTTCTTGTCCTTATTTATTTACTGTCTATTTCCAGCAAGTTTTTTAACCTGTCTCTGTTTATTATTTTAGTGTGTGAGTGTAGTGCAGAAATGTATCAGATTTGTATCTGCTTCTGTTCTCACACACAGTGAAACACTACTGCCCTATAATGTGTGATGTGGCACGATCACTGCACATGTCATCTTTGAGGGGACACTGGACCCAGGTTTTTTCTTTTGTGGTTCAGATGGAGCATGCAGTTTTGGGAGTCTTTCTAGTTTGCTCCTGTTGTCATTTTTTCTTCGTTCTCTTGCTATCTTTATTTAAAAAAGAAGACATCAAGTTTTTTTTTGGTTCAGTACTCTGGACAGCACTTTTTTTATTGGTGGATGAATTTATCCACCAATCAGCAAGGACAACCCAGGTTGTTCACCAAAAATGGGCCGGCATCTCTTGCATTTCAGATGGAGATACCAGGAGAATGAGGAGGATTTGGTGGTGGGAGTGAATTGGAGGGTTGCTTGGAGTGTCATGCTCTGTCTGAGTCGCGAGGGGGGGGGGGTTTGGGTTCAGTGTCCCTTTAACTGATAGACATGGCTCTCAGGTGGCTCAGGGGCTTAATGGGACATAAAAGGCAATGCCCTAATGTGCATTTAATTGTTGCACTACTGTTTGTATATACCCGTCTGTGTAACCTTTGCAAATGGGTTAAACACATAGTTAAAATCAGCTCCAAAGCAACAATCCACTACTGAACACATCTGGTTGAGCCAAGGACAAGTAGCATATGTGTGTAGCCACCAGCTAGCTCCCAGTAGTGAATTACTGCTGTTGAGCCTACTTAGGCATGCTTTTCAACAAAGGATACCAATAGAACGACATACTGTTTGCAGTAGACGTAAATTGAAGAGTCTCTAAAACTTCATGCTATATCTGAATTATGAAAGTCTCATTTTGACTTTCCTGTTATTCAAGGGGCCACTTTCTCACTCAATAAGCTGACAAGGAAATCTTGTAAATACTGCTAACACATAAAATACACAAATGAGAATATTATAACCTGATACAGGTACAAATCCCCAAATCCGGAATTCTAAAATACAAACATTCTGAAATCCAAAGTTTTAAAAACAATACAATTATCAAAAATACAATTTCTGATGGTACTATGTATACAAAAGTATTAAAAATGATATAAACTACCTTTAGGTTGCATGTAATATCTGTATTATAACATATAAATATTACCTAAATGACATAAGATATTGTTGTTTACGCTATGCTCCATCCCCTCTCCAAACTGTCCCATTTTAAAGATACAAATATTCCAAAATCCAAACTATTCCAAAATCCAAACCTTTACCGGTCCTAAATGGTTTTCTACCGGTATATGCAATTGTATCAGTATCTGGTAATTTTATTGAGATATGTACTTGTTATTGTTGAGAACCAGAGAATCACAGTAAATTTCCATATTTTCTCCTAGATCTCCATTAGTGGTTAGTGTTCACTTGCTGCTTAAATAGGAATAATATCATTAGAAAATCAAAATACTGTAAAATCTACTTCACGCATACAATATTCACTTTGGAGAAATATAGGGCCAAATAACTGGGCTGTAAGTTAGACGAGCTTGCCTTAGAGGCACACAAATAATATAGGGCCAAATAACTGGGCTGTAAGTTAGACGAGCTTGCCTTAGAGGCACACAAATAATATAGGGCCAAATAACTGGGCTGTAAGTTAGACGAGCTTGCCTTAGAGGCACACAAACATATTAACATTGTCTTCACACGGCTGCCAATCAAGGATGACCATTACTAAATATTAGCAACATATGCTTTTTTCCAGTTTAAGTAAATTCCCTCTTTGGCATTGATAGTGCTGCATTCTGTTTCAGTATTATAAGCATTCATCATCAAAAAGTAAACCAGTATAGATAGTGTCTGTGTAGATGACGCTTGATAAATCCATTCATGCACATACAAAATACACTGTATACACTATATAATTATACTAATCATTATTTATTATACTTGATTTTTTTATTATATTTTGTAGGTAGATATAGCTAATGATATGATGGTGAAGACTGTTTACTGTTAGGAGCATTATTGAATAATGTAATTTTATCAAAGTTCTGGACACAATTATAGGAATAGGGTACAGCCAGTCTGAGAATTTTTTTGACATGCTCCAGATTAATGGCAGGTTCTGTAGCTCGGCAAGAGGTTCATGTCACTGGAATTACTTTTCAGGAGGAAACAGATTGGGAACAAAAATACTTTTGGATTGCTGCCTGTAATTTGCGGCTAAATTCCCAAATACTCCTGAAACCCACATCACGCTCTGATAGGGTTGCCAGGTGTCCAGTATTCAACCGGACAGTCCAGTATTTTAGCAGGCTGTCCAGTAAAATCTGTACAAAAATACTGGACACTTAAATGTCCAGAATCTTTAATGACCCCTGTCAGCTAAATGCAAAGGACCTTCTAGGCCTTTATACATTAGAAATATGTCTCAAAAAGAAGTTACACTGTGCATTTTCTATTATATGTGTTACAGGCAACCATGGGGGTGTTTAATCACTGCTGGGTGTGTACCTTTAGCAGCCAAGGGGGTTACATTACTGCTCTGTACATGTGTTACTGGCAACCAAGGGGATAAAATGACTGCTTAGTAATTTTTTGCTCTCAGAGATTCAGGCTCATATTACGAGTTGAAAGTAAAAAGTTGGCTCTCTCATGTTCATAACGTCACAGTAAAAAATAGACTCTGAGAAGAATACAAAATCACATTCCCCCATAGACTTCAATGGAGCTGAAAAAGTTGAAAAAATACCTAGCACCCACAAGTCGCACAAACACGATGGTGGTTATTTAAAAGTGTAACATAAGAAGATAATATAGCATTTTTCATAATATAATGTTCTGTGATAGCAGAATATGTTCTATGTATTCTTAAAGAGATATTTAAATGTATATCTGATGGATATACAGTATATATAGGTCTAGATATATATAGATATTGTCAGTATATTGCCGGGTTATAATACAATATATTTAATAGTTATTCTTTAAAGCAAACCCCCAATAAAATGCATATATGAAACAATTAAAATTAATATAAATTCCTAAATTCTTTATATTAGTTAAAGTTATAAACACATTGAATTATATTTATAGAAACCAGATATGAATCAAACTATACAAGCTTAAACTGTTAAAATATTCTATACAAAGATTATAAAAAATATACCTTTACAAATTACCTTATTCACAATAGATTACATTAAAATACCACAATGAAATACCAGAGTCTGGATCACTAACGTTAACAGTGCTTAGTTAAACAATAGAACAATATACTTTAACAGCCAATTTCTATGCCAAGTTATCTGAGATGAAATAAATTCTTATTTATCTACAATAAGACAAATTCTAAAATATATTTATATAGTTGCAAAGATAAATTACTAACAAAAGACTAGTTTTAAAGTACACAGGACTATGAAACACAAGCTTAAAATATTAATTGTGCCCTTTTAAAATTACTAACTGCAATCTGGTTATAGTTACCAAATACCTTTGATTTTTTTTTTTTTTTTTTAAATAATTTTTATTGAGGTCAAATATGCAAAATAACAGGCAGACTGAGATACAGAAATCGTATACAAAGAAAAGAAAAACATATCAGTCGTATTGTCACATTATACAATCAGATCCACTACTGCACAATATTATAAGCAAAATAATAAACAAAAAAAAGAGACCTCACATTTTCTATTTTGTTACATAAGAAGAAAAGGAAAAAGAGAAGACTTGTAATTACTCGCATTACAAATATATTTATATATTCACACAAAAGAGCAAGCTTTCTTGAACTGAAAAATATTAATGATAGGATATTAATGATAGAATATTAATGATAGAATATCCCACAGGTATTGTAATTAGAAATAAGTTAAAAAAAACTGATGATGTTATCGGTTGGTAACAGAATTGTACTGCGTCTGTAACTTTAAACTAGATAAAAAGCTCTATATCTGTATACATATAACCTGGGACAGCAACAGAGCCCCAGTACAACATAACTAGCTTCAAGTGATGTAAAGACTGTATAGCCAATAGTTAATCAGACATAGGTATCATTACATGAGTTTATGAAAAGGTTAAAGGCCTTATTATTAATCTGATATGTCTAGAATCTAGCTCCACCCAGGGCCCTTGGGTTGGCGCCAGTTCCCAACATCCTTTAGACGAGTACCAATATAATATCTATTGTTTAAATACATATACCCTTTGCTAGATTTATACTATAAGAGCACACTATATAAATTGTTTTAAACGGCCAAACTCGCAAACAAAAGTAGAACCAAAAATAGCTTTGTCTCAATCACTATTACCACCGGTCACAGCAACGGGAAATAATACTGTGGGAATTAGAACTATTGATGCAAGTGTAATTAATTGTGGTATATTTCAAGGAAACCACGCATTTAGTTCCTGACTGTAAAGTAAGTAGTCAGGGAACTATAAGGTAATGAGGGGGAAAAAAAAAAAAAAAAAAGGACGTGGAGCCACCCGCACTAATATGTGACTTGGTAGCTCCCCTAAAGTAGGGGATACATTATTACAGGGGGGGGGGGAGGAGGTGGTGTTTTTCAATTTTTCTCATGGGCCCCATTGCATTTGAATTCTATTTAAAGGGAATATAACAAACATTCTTACTGAACTAGGGAAGAAATAAGTGAAGCTGACCAATCATGCTGGGTCAGGTGAAGTAATATAAATTCAGCAATATGATGGGATGTAAGAATTACTATTAGAAGAATGGTAGAAAGGGTTGCGGTATTTGCAAGATAACCCGCATATTTAGTCCTCCTAGTCTAGAAGGCACATTAGATGGGGGGTTGGGGGGGGGAGGTGGGCATTTAAATATGGTAGGCACTAGAGAAGAAACTTCACTTTAGTAATATATTTGGTGAGACTATGGGGGGGAGGAGATATGAATTTAATTAGCCCAAACTAGGTATATCAGGGAATTGCACATTGCAAAAAAAAAAGGAGAAAGAGCACTATATCCTGACTCAACGTACACTAATTCCAATAGGACAGAACTTTACAACTGTGTGGGAGACTAGCTGGGCATAGACAAAAGCTATATTCCGTGTACCTATAGCTAAATATAAGTGCAGGTCCAGCCTGCGCTAGAAAAGAGGACATCCTGAAGTGACTGAGATCAGACCATAGGATAGGTATTAGTCAGCAGTACGGTTACAGCCCTCCTGTATATATATATATACAAATATGGGTAATATGGAAAGCACAGGAGTTTGCCATGGCTACACAACAATTGAAGATAGTTAATTGAAAGCAAATCTATAACTGTAGCGCGGAATGAACAATTAGAACATTACTTATGTACAATAACAGGCATTATGGTGCAATGCTATATCAAAAACTATTCTATAAAGCCATATATTTGTTAGACACAAACATCACGCTGCCCCGGCCGCTGGCAGCGAGAGGTCATGCACACAAATTTCCTCTAAACACAGTGCCTATACATGAAGCATGAGAGCCTGCAAACTTAGAAGAATTATGTGGTGAAATATTTAAATTCTGGTAAGCTCACTAAATATGCAAACAATGAGGAGCCTGTACATATAATGCAATAACATAAATAGCTAAAGGAATGATAAACTGGCCCCATTTAAACATGAACAGAAATACATATAGATAGCATTACATTCAGTGTCTATTAATGCCCCAATGAAAATAAAAAAACAGATCAGGGCTCAAACAAATTTTGCAGGGAACAGCTTGTAGTAATCTGTAAGCATATAGTATTGCAGCTCTACACTTGGGGGTATACAGTATAGCAGTGGCCAGTATGGTATATATATATAAGCATGACAAGCAGTCCCATTAGACAGTGAGATGTAAATATTCAGACTCAAAGTAGCCATCAAATGTTATAGTGCAGACGCTACTAGCAGATTCCTAGGAAGCTCCAAATTAGCCAATGCCTCTTCTGAAAGCACCGGGAACATAACAATGAGCGGTGTTTCTTACCGAAAAACAGTACAAAAAGAACATGTCTCCATTAAAAGCCAGTCCGCTCCACATTGTAGGAGATAGTCTCTTAAAACATGGGTCATACTGGGCTAGGCTTTCCGAGTGGGGGAACATATCTGCTTGCAGTAGGTGAGATCCTCTGCGAGTTGCTGCGACATCGGGTCGGAATGGCCATACCGGTTTCAGCTTCCCGCAAACACTACCGGCCCCATTACAAGACATCAGATATGTCGCCTTCATTGCACATGCTGCTGCATCGGGTGGGTCCCAAGCTGGACTGACAGCCCACATGGGCTGGTGTTTCACAGATGGCGTGTGCTGCTGTTCCAATATTCCTCCATCTATGGGGTCAGGCATGACAGAATAGACGGCGTGGGGTGAGAGTGTCACCGCTGGTTGTTGATATTTCTTTTCAGGCTGGCATCCGAGCACAACTTTACATGCCTCTAAAAATGCATGCATTTGCTCCAATATGTGCTCAGCATCCCCCATGGTGAGAGAGGGAAGCGGTCTCCCAAAATAGAGGTGAAAGATAAGACCTCTCAAATCTGCTCTCAGCAAAAGGTGCTGGCTGGGCCGCAAGATGGCTGCTGTAGTCTACGCAGCAAGAGAAGAGCGCATCAGGGCAGATGAAGTCTATATATGTGGCGCTGCTCCTAGTAAAAGTAGCTGTCAGGAACAGCTGTTCAGTTAGACCACCACTAGTAGCTATTTAATAAGGTAGATGGCCATAAACAGTCACTAAATTCAACTTTTGTGGAAAGTGTGGTAGGAGCTGCTGAGAGATGCGACTGTTTGGCTCCAGAGTTGGCTCCGCCCAATCCAAATACCTTTGATTTAAATAATATATATATATATATATATATAAATATATATATTTATATATATTTATCAATCGCGTATACTTTACCAAAAATAACCAAATCGATTTTTCAGTTTCCAGAATTTCTTGTTTCACCTCATATGAATAAAGGTATTGCCGTATGGATAATAAAAGGTAGCCCAATTTTGCTTATAGTGACTGTGTTCCAAGGCAGCAAGTTATCAGTCAAAAATTCAGCAAACAGTCAGCCAGCCCTCTTCTATCCTCTTGCATGAGGTTATATCACGTGATAATCCCCTCCCTTTATTATTCTAATCATTGGTGAAATGGTATGATAGGCCCTCAAGACTTGTTTTTGATTCGCCCTTGGATCTGAACATCTCATAGGCTATTTTGGGAAACGCCTCCCTGAGCAGCCAAATGTCTTTTGGTTGCAATACTATTTTTGAACTATAGGTGGCAGCAGATAACTAGAAATGCAGTTTTACCATCAATGCTGCTACAGTTTAATATAGACTCATATATATATATATTTACAATGTATTATATTTTCTAGTATTAATAAGTCACATGTTCCATGTGTAGTGGACCACGTCACACCACTCATCCTGAGCATTTCAAGACCAGATATGATATATTTCTAATAATACAAAGTAATTCTAATACATTTAAAATATATGGGTATTTAAAAGGACTTTAATACTCTTAGCATGGATCCAATTAATATCTCAGCTATCATCTTAACATCACATACATACCTTGAGATCAGCAATCATATGTGGTTTCAGTGGTTTCATATTTATTACTATCCCATTTAAATATTTCATATCTGCATATTTCTTGCTGAGTGTATACAACACATGACATTATTTAAAACACAAACCACATATGTACTTATTAAATGCCTGAAAAATATAAGAATATGTTATCCATCAAATTTATTACAAACCTGAACTACATTTCTCAGATCCATATATAGATATTTATATAATACTAAGGTATATTTTACTTGAAATGTAAACACAAGTTGTAATTTAAAATTAATTTGAGAGTTACAATGCAACATGTGTTTCTGCTTGGTCAGCACAGGTGTTTATTTGAGGTTTAGGGGCAATTAACAGGTCTGTGCTAATTACTGTATTCTCAGAATTTATGTTTGTTTATCTGACTTTATGTACAGAATGTCATCTCCAAATATCCCAGGATACATCCAAGCTTGGTTAGTTATCAGGTCCCTGTAATGACCTCATGTGGAGTGATGAGCTTCAAAAGCTAAACCTTTTGTTCCTTGCTGAAGTATTGTAATCAGGAAAAAGGGGGGTTGGGGCTGGTCTGTTATGAGGCCAATTCACATAAAAATGGAATATTAGATTCTATGATATATCATCTGTAGTTTATTTAATGTTACTCACAGATACCCTGACAATATATATAGGGATATCTATTTAAAAATACATAGAAAATATTCCCCATTGTGCAGAACATTGGAATGTGAGATATATATATATAGCAAATACACAGTTAAACACTTATGAATATTGCATAAATATGTTTTTCATGTTTTCATCTACTTAACTGCAAAGGGCTCCAATGCACTTATATACTGTTGTGCTCATTAATTTACATACCCTGGCAGAATGTATGATTTCTTGGCCATTTTTTAGAGAATATGAATGATAACACAAACACCTTTCTTTAACTCATGGTTAGTGTTTGGCTGAAGCCATTTATTATCAATCAACTGTGTTTACTCTTTTTAAATCATAATGACAACAGAAACTACCCAAATGACCCTGATCAAAAGTTTACATACCCTGGTGATTTTGGCCTGATAACATGCACACAAGTTGACACAAAGGGGTTTGAATGGCTATTAAAGGTAACCATCCTCACCTTTGATCTGTTTTCTTGTAATTAGTATGCCTGTATAAAAGGTCAACGAGTTTCTGGACTCCTGATAGACCCTTGCATCTTTCATCCAGTGCTGCACTGACGTTTCTGGATTCTGAGTCATGGGGAAAGAAAAAGAATTGTCAAAGGATCTGTGGGAAAAAGGTAGTTGAACTGTATAAAACAGGAAAGGGATATAAAAAGATATCCAAGGAATTGAGAATGCAAATCAGTAGTGTTCAAACTCTAATCATGAAGTGGAAATTGAGGCGTTCTGTTTGATAACATACTGCATTCAGCTTGCCATCAATTCTGACCAAATTTCCTGTGCCTTTGTAGCTCACATATCCCCAAAACAACAGTGATCCACCTCCTTGTTTCACAGTAGGAATTGTGTAGCTTTCATCATAGGCCTTGTTGACTCCTCTCCAAATGTAGCATTTATGATTGTGGCCAAAAAGCTCAATGTTGGTCTCATCATTACAAATGACTTTGTGACTGAAGCTTTGAGGCTTATTTCGGCGCTGTTTGGCGTATTGTAAGCAGGATACTTTGAGGCATTTGCGTAGTAATAACTTTCTTCTGGCAACTCGACCATGCAGCCCATCTTTCTTCAAGTGCCTCCTTATTGTGCATCTTGAAACAGCCACACCACATGTCCTGTATTTCACCTGAAGTTATTTGTAGGTTTGTCTTTGCATCCCGAACAATTTTCCTGGCAGTTGTGGCTGAAATTTTAGTTGGTCTACCTGACCGTGGTTTGGTTTCAACAGAACCCCTCATTTTCCACTTCTTTATTAGAGTTTGAACACTGCTGATTTGCATTTTCAATTCCTTGGATATCTTTTTATATCCCTTTCCTGTTTTATACTGTTCAACTACCTTTTCCCGCAGATCCTTTGACAATTCTTTTGCTTTCCCCATGACTCAGAATCCAGAATCATCAGTGCAGCACTGGATGAAAGATGCAAGGGTCTGTCAGGAGTCCAGAAACTCATTGACCTTTTATACGCACACACTAATTACAAGCAAACAGATCACAGGTGAGGATGGTTACCTTTAATAGCCATTCAAACCCCTTTGTGTCAACTTGTGTGCATGTTATCAGGCCAAAATCACATGGGTATGTAAACTTTTGATCAGGGTCATTTGGGTAGTTTCTGTAGTCATTATGATTTAAAAAGAGTAAACACAGTTGATTGTTGACAATAAATGGCTTCAGCCAAACACTAATCATGAGTGAAAGAAAAGTTTTTGTGTTATCATTCATATTCTCTGAAAAATGACCAAGAAATCATACATTCTGCCAGGGTATGCAAACTTATGAGCACAACTGTATATGTCCATATATGTATGCATATGTAAAAAGAGTGGTGTCTTGCAGGGGACTAATATATTGTAATACTACAAATGTAAAGTGTTTTTTTCACTATAGGCAGGTTGTTTCGCCCTCGTTGGGGCTCTTCAGTATGATGTAGGTGCTATGTTATTGGACTCAAGTATTGATTTTAGGTTTACGTCTATATGCCATTTTGGCTGATGATTACATTAATTTTCATAACCACACTTACAAACCGTGAAATTAATGCTTGAGCAGAACAACAGCACCAACCATAGACAGCCTGTTTGGCCCATTTGGGGCTCATCCCTCCATTAATCTTAGCAAGAAATAAATATACTTATCTGTGCAAAATAAGTATAATTCAAAATCCATTTCAATATAATGGGCAGCCCTATAGCAAAGGGTGGAATACTCGAGGACATCAGCATCAACCATAATGACTTGAGTGAGAAAGAGTCCCAAAGTAGCGAAACAGGCTGCCTATGGTTAATGCTGTGTTATTTAAGCTTCATGTATTTCACAGTTTGCTATACTACTGGTTTAAACTGACAGGAGCATAAGGGGTGCCATATTAAAAATGCATTTTGAATTAGTAATACACTCTGTGGGATAATTTGTATATTCTATCCATTGTATATTTATTCCTTGCTGAACTAATTAAATGAAGGGTTTATGTCACTCTATTAACATCAATACATTTATTTGGTACAATCGGAGTTCCTGCTCTAAAGGATTTCCATGGGTGCAAGAACAGACCCTTGTCCAAGGAGCTTACAATCTAGTGTTTCAGTGCTTTGCTCAAAGAGCTTACAATCTTGTATTTAGGGAGTACTTACCTCAGGGTACTTACAGTGCAGAGAAATAAAATAAGTCCCTGATATAAGCCTGCACTCAGCATGTGACATAACACTAGTCCCTCTGAGATCTTCCTGCCACTGCCATAGAGTATTCCAGTCTTCATTATACTGCTTGCCAGATATGAAGTCTATGCATATCTTGTAAGGATTTTTCATCCAATGCAAGAACATAGGGGCATGACAAACTGTACCTTATAATGCAGTATTTTTTTCAATTTCTAATCTGAGGTATAAAATACATGACCATCCCATGACATATCAAATCTTGTGCTTCACTAGGACTCTCTGCTTCAAAAATCCAACAGTAGTATTTGTCCCACGGTGACTGTAGACATTCAAGTTTAGTGTCACAGACATGGTAGTCATTGTTCCAGGTTGCTGCAGTTCTCAGATACAATTGTAAACCAACTTAAGGTGCTTATAACCTAGTAGTATTATTGGTGTCCCTACGTCAAGGCATTGCATTGAGGATATAAGTGCAAACATATTAATCACATCATTGAATTCTCTTCGCCAAGATCCTTAATATTATTACATTATACAGATATGTGCAGTGAGAGTGGATTTAAGCCATTCATTTTGATTTAATATCAGTTTATTAAAGTTATAGCAGTTTAAGTGTAATTATGCTTTATTGTTGGTGTTATGATTCAAGTTCTAGTGTCACAGAGATGAATTGTATATCTTGTAGCAATAAGCTTTGAAAAGTACAGAAAGCTTTAAACATACAGAACCAAATTATAGCTAAAGATTTTTATGAAATGGGAAAGTAAAGAAAAAGTGTGACAGAAATGTGAGACATGATCTGACCTCACTGCACATGTCTGTAGGCTCTTGGAGCAGGATCTGTATTTACAATCTAGTGTGGTAATGAGATGTCTTGCTCAAAGAGATTACAAACTTCTTAATCTCAGAAAATCTTACCTTAGATACTTACAGTTTAGTAATATAAAAATCCTTAAAGGACATCTGCCATCAGCGCGTAAACTGCTGGCCAGATGCACATCACCCTGATCTGAATTTATTTCAGATCGCCAGTTGTATTTTCTTCATCCGGGTCAAGCAGAACAAACAGCTGCATCAGATGCTGCACCTTACAGTACAGTGTTTAATGAGGGTCCCAGCACCAGTGAGTTTGCAGTGAGAGGACATCTGCCATGAGCGCTTATGCTGTTGGCCAGATGCGCATCAGTCTGATCTGAATTTATTTCAGATCGCCAGTTGTCTTTTCTTCATCCGGGTCAAGCAGAACAAACAGCTGCATCAGATGCTGCACCTTACAGTACAGTGTTTAATGAGGGTCCCAGCAACAGTGAGTTTGCAGTGGGAGGACATCTGCCATGAGCGCTTATGCTGTTGGCCAGATGCGCATCAGTCTAATCTGAATTTATTTCAGATCGCCAGTTGTCTTTTCTTCATCCGGGTCAAGCAGAACAAACAGCTGCATCAGATGCTGCACCTTACAGTACAGTGTTTAATGAGGGTCCCACCACCAGTTGGTTTGCAGCGTGAGGACATCTGCCATCAGCGCGTATACTGCTGGCCAGATGCGCATCAGTCTGATCTGAATTTATTTCAGATCGCCAGTTGTCTTTTCTTCATCCGGGTCAAGCAGAACAAACAGCTGCATCAGATGCTGCACCTTACAGTACAGTGTTTAATGAGGGTCCCAGCAACAGTGAGTTTGCAGTGGGAGGACATCTGCCATGAGCGCTTATGCTGTTGGCCAGATGCGCATCAGTCTAATCTGAATTTATTTCAGATCGCCAGTTGTCTTTTCTTCATCCGGGTCAAGCAGAACAAACAGCTGCATCAGATGCTGCACCTTACAGTACAGTGTTTAATGAGGGTCCCACCACCAGTTGGTTTGCAGCGTGAGGACATCTGCCATCAGCGCGTATACTGCTGGCCAGATGCGCATCAGTTTGATCTGAATTTATTTCAGATCACCAGTTGCCTTTTCTTCATCCGGGTCAAGCAGAAAAAACAGCTACATCAGATGCTGCCCCTTACAGTACAGTGTTTAATGAGGGTCCCAGCACCAGTGAGTTTGCAGCATATAAATTGCAGACCCATGCCGTTAGGTTTATATTCTAGGCCTTTACTAGAAGTCCTTGCTTTAGAGCATTTGCAGACTAATGATGCAGTAATTCTTACCATCATTAAAGCTGGTTTAAAGCCTTTACTGCCAGCTGCAAGTCTTATAAATAAAGGTAGAGGAAGCACAGAAATGCATTGGTGTGCCCTACAGTTTTGGCTATAATACTTATAATGCTATAATATTTTTAAAATAAATATTTATAAATATACTTATTAAATTATATTTATTTTTAAATAAAGGTGTGAAGATAATATTGATCATTATTATGTACGGTTTGTATGCTATGTTTTGTCTCAGAGTAATGGTGCCCATAGGAAGCTACAATGTTTAAGCTATTACTTCTGTCATTTATCTGTATTATTTTACAGTGTATATAAAGATGACTTAGTATTAATCAGTTACTGAGTTGGGGTGATCATGGTAACACTATCTGTAGTAATTGGTGTTCATACCTGCAGCTCCCATCGGATGCCATTTGCATTGTGTTGGAGGCAGTCACTGTTCTTCTCACTAGCACATATACAGAACTGTAGTTGTAAAGCCTAGCTGTATTGTAATGTGCTAGCTGTGAAATAAAGATATTAGATAACTAATATTTACATGTCAGTGATTACTGAAGCTCAGCAGGATCAGTCTGGCAACTGTAGTAATGTGAGCAGCAGTTATGAGGGTGGTTGCTTTATGTTGTCAGTTGGTTTTGTGACATACCTGCTGCATCACATAAGCCACTTCCTTAAGACTGTCACCATGACAACCAGGCATCACATAATACCAAGACTGTCAGTTTAGCCTGTCATTAGTGTAACTTTAGCATAAGATGTTTAATTATGCATAATAAAACAACTTTATAATATAATCATTATTTATTTTGCCCCTTTTCATGTAATTAGCTCTGAAAATTGTACATTGAGTTGGAACTGTACCCTGCTGACTTTTCAGAGCTAACTCTGCATCAAATCTCTTCCTAGTTGGCTTTAATAGATAACAACTGCAAAAAAAATCACTTTATACTAACTTAATGGCAATTATTAGCCTTGTTGTCTGCCGACTCAAACTTATTTGGCTCCTCCAAATAAGGCAAGTGTTGGGTGCAGTTTTTCTATTGAAAACCAATTGCAGTAAACAGGATTTTATTTTGTCAAACAAATGTTTACACTTGGCTGATATGTTATTATGTAGGATGGTAACAGAAATGTCTTGTAATTACAAGGTGTTTACTGTCCCTTTAAGTTCTAACAAAACTCCCATTATAAATCCTGAGTTTTCAGTGTTTATATGTTGGGAATAGATTATTAAAATTACATAACTGCTTTGGTTTGGTAATATCTACAGAGCTATGGCTAAGCTTCAGGATCATGTCATGTGATTACCCCTGGGGTTACCAGCCATACTAATTAGCATATGTAATTGTGCAGTGTAGCTAGGAAACTACTGGTGCTAGGTCTGTCATTATTTATTAGTAGATTACCCACATTTAGAAGCCTTTATGTCTGTATCAATTTATTTTAGTTATAGTTGATCTGAACCATACAAATAGGGTGCCCTGTATTTTTTTTAGGCTGTGCAGTATAATCTGTACTAAAATACTGGACACTTAAAGACCCCTGTCAACTAAATGCAAAGGGCCTTCTATGCCTTTATGCATTAGAAATATGGCTAAAAAAAAAGTTACACTGTGCATTTTCTATTATATGTGTCCAATCATTGCTGGGTGTTTACTTCTGGCAGCCAAGGGGGTCACATCACTACTACTTACATGTGTTACTGGCAACCAAGGGGTGAACAATATATGTGGTGGGATCATGGGTGGGGCCTAAGGTTGAGCTTTTGTGGGGACATTGTGTGAACCCAGCTACATCCCGTGTCCAGTCACCAATAGGTCTTCCAGTATTGTATGGAGCACATCTGGCAACCCTACACTCTGAGCCACCATCAAAGGCTGAGTATCTCCTTTAGTACAATAAAAAATAACAGAGGACATCCTGAGGAAGCAGTGTCCTAATATCACTACCCTGGCATGTCTTCCCTGCTAGGAGATCTGAAAAATTACATCTGAAACTGAATATTCCATAGGGCCAGGGAACGTGTCCAGCCATTTTATACTGCTGTGAGAATATCACAGCCCTTGGTGTGTATTGGTAATTCTCACATGGGATTTTAAAGTTCCAGCCTCTGTTCTTGAAAAACAAAATCATAATCTATACTTTTTGTTCACAGCATGCGATTTAAAAAATGTCTACCCACCTGTGGTCTAATGTACATTTCTAAAGCTTATGCTACTAAAAAATTTAGTCTGTACGGATTAGATCAGTGCTTTCCAAACTGTGTGTCGGGACACACTAGTGTGTCGGCAGCAGTGTGTAGGTGTGTCCCTGCTTCAGCACAAATTTTTTTAAATAATTTTTTTTTTTTTTAAATGTTTTTTGGTTTCTGACTTTCCACCTGCCTGCTACGCATATCACATGGTTAACACGTGTTTGATACCTAGTGGGTCACAGATCATCTTAACCAATTGGCACAGCTCAGTGGGAACTGAAACTATTACCATTGGCGGATTTGGCGGCACATTGGCTCCTGACTGCACGTGTAGTCTCCTTCATTGGCTCATGACTGCAAGTGTAGTCAGTGAGTGGGACAGCAGTGTGTTTGCAGCGCGGGCAGTAGTCAGTCGGACTCGCAGAACTCTGAGGGCAGCAGCTTAAACGCTGAGCTGAAGTCAGAAGTCAGTGGGATTTTTTTGCAACTAGCTCCCAGTATGCATTGCTGCTCCTGCTCTTGATATATGGATAGGAAGTGGAAGCTTAAAAATGCTTGATGATGAAATGCGAGTGTCTTTATCTAATATTCCATTAAATATTCCGAAACTGTGTTCTTCCCATCAACCTCATACATCCCATTAAAATAGTAAGTAGCTATTGGTGTTATTAATTCTTGCACATATATACTGTTACTTGTAAATACATTTTGTTATTATATTATTTATTTATGTGTCCGTATCTCTTAAAACAAGTTAGTTTATCCTCCTGTTTGCTAGTACAACTGAATTACTGTGTCACGAAATGATGTAGGTCTAAAAAGTGTGTCACCAACATGAAAAGTTTGGAAAGCTCTGGATTAGATTGTAAAAGACTAAAAAATGCATAAAATCTGTGTATATTTTTAAGATTCATACAGAAGTGCATATACTTAGAATTCAGAAATGTGTTTGTTTTCATTGAAGTTCTACAAGACAATAATTATATTTTAAAAAGCATTATATTGTAGAATAATAGAGGTTAGGGGAAGGTTTCACCCTTAGCACATACAGCTGCTTTTTCTGCTATACACATTAGAGGTGATTTCAAAGTTATAGGACTATGGGATGCATATCACATAATGGGCAGTTTTTTTAGTGACTGTAACAGCATATGCTGGTCTGCTAATGTTATCATTCCTTGGATAGTTTGTATGCCTTTTGTCTTGTAGCACAAAGGAAGTTGTGTTTACATGTGTATATATAGCTGCAAACACCTGCACATTTATACAAACTTGTTGCAAAGTCTGCTTGTTTTTTCTATCCCTTGTAAATAAGTTAGGCCCTGTAACTCTTCAGTGAATCACGCTGTTACGTCTATTTTTTTTAGGACCTTTTCGTCTGTAAGTTAATATATAAAGCTTATTTCCAAAAATATGTGTGTATATTGCACAGGCTCTGAGCTCACAATATTTATTTATGCTTCTTGACAAATATATAGTCTACTACATGGATCTAATGTTTGGAGACTTGTAATGCCCTTTATTATAATTCATCCTATAAATTTATACCATGGAATATAAAAGGATATACTCAAAATTTCAGACGCCTACTGATGTTTGCTTCATCCAGAAAAACATAGCAAATAGTGGATGCCTAGGATTTTATTATATATATATATATATGTTAATGGACCTGCACATCATCAGCAGTATAGCTGGCTTGTTTTCCAGGGATGGTGTATTTACTTCACAACTTGCTACTGAACATTTAGCAAACACATATGGGCTACCAAATAATTATGGCTTGTGTGTAAACCCAAGGATATGGGGTGGGCAAGCTTGAGCTACTTCTGGTTACCTCTCGTTTGTATAAATCTGTTATGTAAAATAAGAAGGAAAAAAGTCTGAAATAAAGTTGTTGTTTTTTTACCTCAAAAAAAAAAAAAAAAGAGAGAGAAGTGCTCAAACTGGGAACCAACAATAGCATAATAGCTTGTTCTATGGCTAGTTACCACCCTAGAAGCAGCCTCTTTTTGCTCAACATGTGCCTTTCACATAGAAGAACTTTCCTGTAGCATATCAGTCTGATCCTGACTTCACAATACAGTCCAGCCCCGAAATACCAGGCAATCCCTCTCTGAATGAGAGAAACAGCAAAACCCCAGACGTACGTTTCGGCCTATTGTAGGCCACGTCAGTGAGGTGCAGCCATATCCCTCTAGGCACACTGAGCAACGGGTCCACGTCTGGAGTCCCGCATCACACTTAGGGAGACTTATATATGTATATGCTGACTGCCCAGACTGGCTGTGTCATGCTGGCCTTTATCTACTTGCTCCGTCCTGCTAGCCATAATCTACTTGCTGTGTCCTGTTGGCCATCATGGACTTGTTGTGTCCTGCTGGCCATTATCTGCTTGCTCTGTGCTGCTAGCCATTATCTGCTTACTCTGTGCTGCTGGCCATTATCTACTTGTTCTGTGCTGCTGGCCCTTATCTACTTGCTCTGTGCTGCTGGCCATTATCTACTTGCTGTGTCCTGCAGCCCATAATCTGCTTGCTGCGTCCTGCTGGCCATTATCTACCTGCTGTGTCCTGCTGGCCATTATCTGCTTGCTCTGACCTGCAACGCCCCAATGAAGATGCTCTTTACATCTTTGACCATTAACGGTTCTTACGAATCAGCTCTTATAATATAAGGTGTCACTCCATCTCTGTATTTGGTATATTGTATTCCCATGTGTACTGGCTTCCCTTTTGAGTCCCTTTGATCTTAGTCACATGATTTTGTTATCATGTGACTGGGTCATATGACGTAGTGCTTTATGAGATTTCTATCGGCCTCATCAAATGGAATTTGGAGCTTATATTATGAGAGCTGATTCGTTAGACCATTAATGGTCAAAGATGTATAGAGCATTTTGATTGGCGCATTGTGTTTATTGCGGTAATGGCGCGAAAATGACATGCTCAACAACAGACTTTAGCATTACCGGACTTTGGCAAAAGAGACACTACTATTTTGTATGTATTATTATGTATGACGAACACACAAGGGTTAAAACATCAATCTTAGTAATTGTATACATCTGTTATTGTAAACATTGATTAACAATATGTGTGTATAAATGCCTACATATGTTTGTATCTGGTCATCACTGTTTTTATCATTGTGCTGCTCGAGGAAGCAAGTTTTTTACTTGCAAAATGTGTTCGGTATATATTTTAATTGCATGTTGCACTTAATAAAATCACTTCTCAGTGTTAACTTGGGAAGTTTTTTTTTGCCATATTATTGTCATAGATGGTGATTTATTCACTGAGGGATTGTATCTGAAACCTGTGGCAGAGTGTGGTGATCATAGGTGAGCTATCTGGGGAGCGCTTGAGGACCCAGACTGCGCTATTTGCACTTTGTGATAAGTGCTCCTATCTTGTAAATATCCTGTGTATAAGGGAGACCTGTTGTTTTAGGGGTCTTTTACTCAGTTATTACGCCATTGTAGCTCCTTCTCTTATACTTGACCATTATCTACTTGCTCTGTCTTGCTGACCATTATCTACTTGCTCTGTCTTGCTGGCCATTATCTACTAGCTGTGTCCTGCTGCCCATTATCTACTTGCTCTGTCCTGCTGCCTATTATTTACTAGCTGTGTCCTGCTGCCCATTATTTACTTGCTCTGTCCTGCTGCCCATTATCTACATACTCTGTCCTGCTGGCCATTATCTACTTTCTGCGTCCTGCTGGCTATTATCTCCCTGCCGTCTCCTGCTGGCCATTATCTACCTGCCGTCTCCTGCTGGCCATTATTTACCTGCCATCTCCTGCTGGACATTATCTACCTGCCGTCACCTGCTGGCCATTATCTACCTGCTGCCCATTATCTACCTGCCATCTCCTACTGGCCATTATCTACCTGCTTTCTCCTGCTAGCCATTATCTACATGCTGTGCACCGCTGCCCAATGCTTGCACACTGTATCCCTCTGATTGTTACCTGCACACCTTGTCCCATTGATTTGTTACCTGCACACCGTGTCCCGCTGATTTGTTACCTGTACACCGTGTCCCGCTGATTTGTTACCTGTATCATGTGGTGTGAATTATACGGGGTGAAGGAAAGTTAAAAAAAAATCATTCTATTAACATGTTCATTAAAAAACATAGAAAACGGAAAACACAGTAAGGGGGAGACTTCCGGTGAGGGAGGTGCTGTGCAGTTTACCTGCGCACAGGTGTTGTGAGAGAACGCTTCTCTATCGCTCCCCGCTCCTAGCCACTTATCCTGGAGTGCTTACCAGGTGTCTTTTGTGGCGCTCTGTGAGGCTACGGCCCGTCCGAGTTAAGGAGTCTCTGAACAGCTGGTTCAGCAAGCGACCTGGTCGCGAAGAAAATTTTTACTATTTCAAGGGATCCTCCCCGCAAGCTGCCCCCGGAGGGAAAAGGACTATCTTGGTATATTGAAGCTTCTTACCAGTAAAGCAGACCTGGACAGGGTGAATAGCTGTGGCTGTGTCGATCTTGTCTATCCACTACAGTAAGCTTCCCGCTGACTCCCCGAGGAGGAACAAGGGTGAACAGTGGTGTCGGTACCGGGTCCTGTCTATTCATTACAGCAGACCCGCTGTAGACTGACGCTCGAAGCACACGGATGCAGACGGTGTTTGGCAGGGCACTTGCTTACCTGTGTGGCCACACCCAAGGAGAGGAGGCGTGCAGCTGAGAACAAACTTCAGGTATCCCCCAGTGCCCTACGAAGACTGGAGAAGCGAGAACTGGGGTAAGACAGACTTGCGTTGAGAGCGCACACTGAGTGTGGAAATATATGCTGTGGCAAGGCACAGTGTTAAAAACATAAGATAAGCTGTTACTTATATCTCAGAACTCAGCTTTTCACTGTGCCCTTGCTGTACTTGATTTGTTTAGCTTGTATTATCGCTCTGCCGGTGGTCCTCTGGCTTACCCAGAAAAGGCTGGGAAAGAAAGTAATAATCTTACATCCTGCAAGGACAAGTTGGATAAAGTGGAGCTGTAAGTTTATTGCGGGACTTGCTGCTTTAACTATCCCTCTAAGTCATAGTGAGAAGACCCTGCCCTGAAATATTCTAATACTGGATACAAATGTTCCTACTTGCAGCTGCCCTTATATGCTACGACTAAAACAAATTGTTACTAACCATCATTTATAATAGTGCAACTGATAGACTTTAAGGCATTTATTACTGGCCTTTAGGACTGACTGCCTGATATTCTACAATTCTGGACTAATATATGGGAGACTATTAAAAACATTATCTAGAGCTGTTATAGGCTTATTGTCTTGAAAAAGAAGAAAAAGAGAGGAAAAGGGGCCTTGAGCCCTAATATACAGGCATTACTTGCTAGTATATACTTCTAAATTGGAAATATAATCGCTGGTTACAGCTGGTTACAGCCGCAATAACCATATTTGTTAAAGGAATTCACGAAACCTTGCATTGTTGTCTATAGCACAGAACTCTTGTTGATTAAGGTTGTATTGCTATATGTATTAACGTGTTTGCTGGTCTAACTCATCTAATTAAGACTTTGCTCATGTAAATTAATGTAAACTGCAACATTAAGTTAAAACTATTCTATAGTATTGCTGCACAACCCAAATTATATGGTATCTTGAACTAGCTAGTTTATATCATCTAGATAAGATCTTGATACTTGTAGCGATTAATACCCGCCCGTGGAGTTGAAATTTAATTAAAGGATAAGGCCAAAGAAGAGTTAAAGGGGTAAGGGATAGAAAGGTACAGGAAAGGGGAATTAATATTGTTATAAGTGAGACTTAGTATTACAAAGTTAATAATTGAATGCAGGCTTGATAAGCACGCAATAATACACATACACGAGCACCTTAGTATAATCCCTTAAGGGACAGTAGTTTTTCACTATTCCCCACACTAAGGGGGAACACAACTCTTTTTCTTTTTTTCCACCTATTGGTGGCTTCTGATCATTTGTTTTCTCCACCATCCTTTATAGCACATTCACATACTGGTTTTTTTGTCTTTTTTTTTTTTTTTTTTCATGCACATAATTAAATGGAAAAATTTGTCACCCAGGTAAAATATCACTCTCCCACAATGCCTGCCAAAACTAAAGAAAAAAAAACTAAGGTCACTGACACTAGCTCTGATTGCATTGAAACATCTCTACCCCCTTTTGATATGCAAACCCTAGTAGTGCAGTTAAGTAATCTCTTCTCCCCACAATTTGACATGATTAAAAAAGAGCTATCGGGTATATCCTCTGAATTAATCGCATTAAACACTGAGGTAAAACAGTTTGCTACTAGGATGACGGAAGCGGAGAATAGAGTCTCCGACCTAGAGGACCTAGTGGGGTCACAAGAATCAGCTCTAACTGTACAAACATCTAAGATTCAAAATATGCAAGCTCGTCTGGAGGATCTGGAGGATCGCTCCAGACGCAATAATATAAGAATAATTGGATTACCTGAAACCCAAGAATATGTGGATCTAATAGAATTTACTAGTAAGATCCTGCCCCAAGCACTAGGATTCCCTGCGCACTGTCTCCCCCTTCCTATTGAAAGAGCGCACAGAATAGGTGTTGGGAGACCCACAGAAAATAACTTAAGACCCAGAATGTGCATCTTTAAACTATTAAGATACCAAGACAAATTAGAACTCTTAAAACTGTTTAGGAAAATGGATACACTTATAATAGGAGGGAAAAAGATCTTGCTATTCCAAGATTTCTCTGTAGAGACATCCCAGAAAAGAAAGAATATGGCCCCTATATGCTCGTTAATGATTAAAAAAGGTTTAAAAGCCCGTATGATATATCCAGCCAAAATCATAGTGGAAGAAAATGGTAATAGACACACATTTAGTGACACTAATGAGGCTAAATAATTTTTAAATTCTAGATAATTGTCTATCAGGATACAGATTACCTGCAAAAGGATATAAATGTACTAGAACCTAATGTTTAATAAGTTTTATCATATGTGCATATTCTTCTGCAATGTCGTTATAAAGATATATATTCTTTTTTTTCCTCCTGGGGGGGGGGGGGGGGGTTCTCTATCTCTATTTTTTTTTTTCTTTTTTTTTTTTTTATTTTTTTTTTTTTTTTTTCTTCTCTTCTCTCCCTCTGTCTCCCAGTTAAAAAAGAGAAAATAGGTGATGATGCTTAATGATCTGAATGTGCTTTCATTGAATGTAGGGGGTATCACCTCACCAATCAAACGTAAACTTATAATTAAAGAACTAGGCAAACATAATCCAAGTATTGTCCTTCTACAGGAAACGCATTTAAAGGAGACTGAAATTTCTAAATTAAAAACCAAATGGGTTGGTGAGGTGTTGGCCACTCCTTGTGTTAATAGAAAGCTAGGTGTTGCTATATTGTTAAATAAAAACTTAACTTATGAGATCAATAGGATTGAACTAGATAAAGAGGCAAGGTATATGATTATACAGATTCAGGTCGATACAGTTAAGCTTGTACTTTGTAATATTTATGCCCCAAACAAGTTCTCAGAAGAATTCTGGGAAAAAATTAAGGCTAAATTATTCCCATTCACATCCGCTAAGTTAATTGTTGGCGGTGATTTTAACATGTCCTTATTTCCAGAAGCAGAAAGATTCACTAAAAAAAAACATGAAAGTTCACAATAAACATGCCAAATACTTTAAGAGCTTTTGTTCTAAACTCAAGCTTTTCGATATCTGGCGTATTAAAAATCCTAATTTACATATTTTTACATGTGAATCCAAATCATACAAATCTTTCTCGAGAATTGACTTTTTATTGGTATCTGAATCTCTTTCTGTAATGAGGATTGAACCCCAGATTAATGATATCCTGATATCGGACCATGCGATCATTTCACTGTCTTTTCAGATAGGAACTAGGCTTAAATCTGATACTCAAAACATTCCTTTCTTTCATGTAATTAACAAGAGTCCATGAGCTAGTGACGTATGGGATATACATTCCTACCAGGAGGGGCAAAGTTTCCCAAACCTTAAAATGCCTATAAATACACCCCTCACCACACCCACAAATCAGTTTTACAAACTTTGCCTCCAAGGGAGGTGGTGATGTAAGTTTGTGCTAGATTCTACGTTGATATGCGCTCCGCAGCAAGTTGGAGCCCGGTTTTCCTCTCAGCGTGCAGTGAATGTCAGAGGGATGTGAGGAGAGTATTGCCTATTGAATGCAGTGATCTCCTTCTACGGGGTCTATTTCATAAGGTTCTCTGTTATCGGTCGTAGAGATTCATCTCTTACCTCCCTTTTCAGATCGACGATATACTCTTATATTTACCATTTCCTCTACTGATTCTCGTTTCAGTACTGGTTTGGCTTTCTACAAACATGTAGATGAGTGTCCTGGGGTAAGTAAGTCTTATTTTCTGTGACACTCTAAGCTATGGTTGGGCACTTTATTTATAAAGTTCTAAATATATGTATTCAAACATTTATTTGCCTTGACTCAGAATGTTCAACTTTCCTTATTTCCAGACAGTCAGTTTCATATTTGGGATTATGCTTTAAATTATCATATTTTGTCTTACCTCAAAAATTTGACTTTTTTCCCTGTGGGCTGTTAGGCTCGCGGGGGCTGAAAATGCTTCATTTTATTGCGTCATTTTTGGCGCGGATTTTTTTGGCGCAAAAATTCATTTCCGTTTCCGGCGTCATACGTGTCGCCGGAAGTTGCGTCATTTTTTGACGTTATTTTGCGCCAAAAATGTCGGCGTTCCGGATGTGGCGTCATTTTTGGCGCCAAAAGCATTTAGGCGCCAAATAATGTGGGCGTCTTATTTGGCGCTAAAAAATATGGGCGTCGCTTTTGTCTCCACATTATTTCAGTCTCATTTTCATTTGCTTCTGGTTGCTAGAAGCTTGATGTTTGGCATTTTTTTCCCATTCCTGAAACTGTCTTATAAGGAATTTGATTTATTTTGCTTTATATGTTGTTTTTTCTCTTACATATTGCAAGATGTCTCACGTTGCATCTGAGCCAGAAGATACTACAGGAAAACCACTGCCTGCTGGATCTACCAAAGCTAAGTGTATCTGCTGTAAACTTTTGGTAGCTATTTCTCCAGCTGTTGTTTGTATTAATTGTCATGACAAACTTGTTAAGCAGATAATATTTCCTTTAGTGATGTACCATTGCCTGTTGCAGTTCCCTCAACATCTAAGGTGCAGAATGTTCCTGATAACATAAGAGATTTTGTTTCTGAATCCATAAAGAAGGCTTTGTCTGTTATTTCTCCTTCTAGTAAACGTAAAAAGTCTTTTAAATCTTCTCTCTCTACAGATGAATTTTTAAATGAACACCATCATTCTGATTCTTTGGACTCTTCTAGTTCAGAGGATTCTGTCTCAGAGATTGATGCTGATAAATCTTCATATTTATTTAAGATGGAATTTATTCGCTCTTTACTTAAAGAAGTACTAATTGCTTTAGAAATAGAGGATTCTAGTCCTCTTGATACTAATTCTATACGTTTGGATAAGGTTTTTAAAGCTCCTGCGGTTATTCCAGAAGTCTTTCCTGTTCCTAATGCTATTTCTGCAGTAATTGCTAAGGAATGGGATAAATTGGGTAATTCATTTACTCCTTCTAAACGTTTTAAGCAATTATATCCTGTTCCGCCTGACAGGTTAGAATTTTGGGACAAAATCCCTAAAGTTGATGGGGCTATTTCTACCCTTGCTAAACGTACTACCATTCCTACGTCAGATGGTACCTCGTTTAAGGATCCTTTAGATAGAAAAATTGAATCTTTTCTAAGAAAAGCTTATCTATGTTCAGGTAATCTTCTTAGACCTGCTATATCATTGGCTGATGTTGCTGCAGCTTCAACTTTTTGGTTGGAAACTCTAGCGCAACAAGTAACAAATCGTGATTCTCATGATATTATTATTCTTCTCCAGCATGCTAATAATTTCATCTGTGATGCCATTTTTGATATTATTAGAGTTGATGTTAGATTTATGTCTCTGGCTATCTTAGCCAGAAGAGCTTTATGGCTTAAGACTTGGAATGCTGATATGGCTTCTAAATCAACTCTACTTTCCATTTCTTTCCAGGGAAACAAATTATTTGGTTCTCAGTTGGATTCTATTATTTCAACTGTTACTGGTGGGAAAGGAACTTTTTTACCACAGGATAAAAAATCTAAAGGTAAAAACAGGGCTAACAATCGTTTTCGTTCCTTTCGTTTCAACAAAGAACAAAAGCCTGATCCTTCGTCCTCAGGAGCAGTTTCAGTTTGGAAACCATCTCCAGTCTGGAATAAATCCAAGCCTGCTAGAAAGGCAAAGCCTGCTTCTAAGTTCACATGAAGGTACGGCCCTCATTCCAGTTCAGCTGGTAGGGGGCAGGTTACGTTTTTTCAAAGAAATTTGGATCAAATCTGTTCACAATCTTTGGATTCAGAACATTGTTTCAGAAGGGTACAGAATTGGTTTCAAGATGAGACCTCCTGCAAAGAGATTTTTTCTTTCCCATGTCCCAGTAAATCCAGTGAAAGCTCAAGCATTTCTGAATTGTGTTTCAGATCTAGAGTTGGCTGGAGTAATTATGCCAGTTCCAGTTCCGGAACAGGGGATGGGGTTTTATTCAAATCTCTTCATTGTACCAAAGAAGGAGAATTCCTTCAGACCAGTTCTGGATCTAAAATTATTGAATCGTTATGTAAGGATACCAACGTTCAAGATGGTAACTGTAAGGACTATATTGCCTTTTGTTCAGCAAGGGAATTATATGTCCACAATAGATTTACAGGATGCATATCTGCATATTCCGATTCATCCAGATCATTATCAGTTCCTGAGATTCTCTTTTCTAGACAAGCATTACCAATTTGTGGCTCTACCGTTTGGACGATATCTTGGTACTTGCTCCGTCTTTACATTTAGCAGAGTCTCATACGAATCGACTTGTGTTGTTTCTTCAAGATCATGGTTGGAGGATCAATTTACCAAAAAGTTCTTTGATTCCTCAAACAAGGGTAACCTTTCTGGGTTTCCAGATAGATTCAGTGTCCATGACTCTGTCTTTAACAGACAAGAGACGTCTAAATTTGATTACAGCTTGTCGAAACCTTCAGTCACAATCATTCCCTTCGGTAGCCTTATGCATGGAAATTCTAGGTCTTATGACTGCTGCATCGGACGCGATCCCCTTTGCTCGTTTTCACATGCGACCTCTTCAGCTCTGTATGCTGAACCAATGGTGCAGGGATTACACGAAGATATCTCAATTAATATCTTTAAAACCGATTGTTCGACACTCTCTAACGTGGTGGACAAATCACCATCGTTTAATTCAGGGGGCTTCTTTTGTTCTTCCGACCTGGACTGTAATTTCAACAGATGCAAGTCTCACAGGTTGGGGAGCTGTGTGGGGATCTCTGACGGCACAAGGAGTTTGGGAATCTCAGGAGGTGAGATTACCGATCAATATTTTGGAACTCCGTGCAATTTTCAGAGCTCTTCAGTTTTGGCCTCTTCTGAAGAGAGAATCGTTCATTTGTTTTCAGACAGACAATGTCACAACTGTGGCATACATCAATCATCAAGGAGGGACTCACAGTCCTCTGGCTATGAAAGAAGTATCTCGAATTTTGGTTTGGGCGGAATCCAGCTCCTGTCTAATCTCTGCGGTTCATATCCCAGGTGTAGACAATTGGGAAGCGGATTATCTCAGTCGCCAAACGTTGCATCCGGGCGAATGGTCTCTTCACCCAGAGGTATTTCTTCAGATTGTTCAATTGTGGGGGCTCCCAGAGATAGATCTGATGGCCTCTCATCTAAACAAGAAACTTCCCAGGTATCTGTCCAGATCCCGGGATCCTCAGGCGGAGGCAGTGGATGCATTATCACTTCCTTGGAAGTATCATCCTGCCTATATCTTTCCGCCTCTAGTTCTTCTTCCAAGAGTAATCTCCAAGATTCTGAGGGAATGCTCGTTTGTTCTGCTAATAGCTCCGGCATGGCCTCACAGGTTTTGGTATGCGGATCTTGTCCGGATGGCATCTTGCCAGCCATGGACTCTTCCGTTAAGACCAGACCTTCTGTCACAAGGTCCTTTTTTCCATCCGGATCTGAAATCCTTAAATTTAAAGGTATGGAGATTGAACGCTTGATTCTTGGTCATAGAGGTTTCTCTGACTCCGTGATTAATACTATGTTACAGGCTCGTAAATCTGTATCTCGAGAGATATATTATAGAGTCTGGAAGACTTATATTTCATGGTGTCTTTCTCATCATTTTTCTTGGCATTCTTTTAGAATACCGAGAATTTTACAATTTCTTCAGGATGGTTTGGATAAGGGTTTGTCCGCAAGTTCTTTGAAAGGACAAATCTCTGCTCTTTCTGTTCTTTTTCACAGAAAGATTGCTATTCTTCCTGATATTCATTGTTTTGTACAAGCTTTGGTTCGTATAAAACCTGTCATTAAGTCAATTTCTCCTCCTTGGAGTTTGAATTTGGTTCTGGGAGCTCTTCAAGCTCCTCCGTTTGAACCTATGCATTCATTGGACATTAAATTACTTTCTTGGAAAGTTTTGTTCCTTTTGGCCATCTCTTCTGCTAGAAGAGTTTCTGAATTATCTGCTCTTTCGTGTGAGTCTCCTTTTCTGATTTTTCATCAGGATAAGGCGGTGTTGCGAACTTCTTTTGAATTTTTACCTAAAGTTGTGAATTCCAACAACATTAGTAGAGAAATTGTGGTTCCTTCATTATGTCCTAATCCTAAGAATTCTAAGGAGAAATCATTGCATTCTTTGGATGTTGTTAGAGCTTTGAAATATTATGTTGAAGCTACGAAATCTTTCCGTAAGACTTCTAGTCTATTTGTTATCTTTTCCGGTTCTAGGAAAGGCCAGAAAGCTTCTGCCATTTCTTTGGCATCTTGGTTGAAATCTTTAATTCATCTTGCCTATGTTGAGTCGGGTAAAACTCCGCCTCAAAGAATTACAGCTCATTCTACTAGGTCAGTATCTACTTCCTGGGCGTTTAGGAATGAAGCTTCGGTTGACCAGATCTGCAAAGCAGCAACTTGGTCTTCTTTGCATACTTTTACTAAATTCTACCATTTTGATGTATTTTCTTCTTCTGAAGCAGTTTTTGGTAGAAAAGTTCTTCAGGCAGCGGTTTCAGTTTGAATCTTCTGCTTATGTTTTTTGTTAAACTTTATTTTGGGTGTGGATTATTTTCAGCAGGAATTGGCTGTCTTTATTTTATCCCTCCCTCTCTAGTGACTCTTGTGTGGAAAGATCCACATCTTGGGTAGTCATTATCCCATACGTCACTAGCTCATGGACTCTTGTTAATTACATGAAAGAAAACATAATTTATGTAAGAACTTACCTGATAAATTCATTTCTTTCATATTAACAAGAGTCCATGAGGCCCACCCTTTTTTGTGGTGGTTATGATTTTTTTGTATAAAGCACAATTATTCCAATTCCTTATTTTATATGCTTCGCACTTTTTCTTATCACCCCACTTCTTGGCTATTCGTTAAACTGATTTGTGGGTGTGGTGAGGGGTGTATTTATAGGCATTTTAAGGTTTGGGAAACTTTGCCCCTCCTGGTAGGAATGTATATCCCATACGTCACTAGCTCATGGACTCTTGTTAATATGAAAGAAATGAATTTATCAGGTAAGTTCTTACATAAATTATGTTTTTCCACGATATTTATATAATAATACTAGATTTGCCTACTGGTTAAAACAGAAATGGAGAGACTATTGCACATATAACATCACATACCTTAATAAAGTTCAAATTTTTTGGGAAGCATCTAAAGCGGTGTTAAGGGGAGAAATTAAGTCATACGTGAATAGTAGGAAAAAGAAAGCACTAGCCCGGGAAAGGCAGCTATCTAATCAGGTCAAAAATGCGTATAAAAAGCTATATAATAATCCATCAGATATAAATTGGGGGAATTATAATAAGGCGAGACAGGAAAGGGATATTGTGCTAAGACAAAAATCTCAGGAAGAAGAGCAAAAGATTAGTACTAAGTTTAAAGGATTCCATGGATGCTCGGCTAAGTACTTAGCCAGCATAATTAAAAATAGAAAGAAGAAAAATGCCATTCTAGCTATTAAAGATGGTGACCAGAGGTATACAGACTCTAGAGATATTAGCCAGGTATTTTTTAATTACTATCAGCAGTTATATACAAATATTAATGGGAATGAGATTAATCAAGATAATTTCTGGTCACAAGTCACAATACCTCGAATTACTGAGGAACAACTTACAGCCCTAAATGCACCTATCACTATACAAGAGATAACTAAGGCAATTAATGAAGCTAACAAATAAAGCGGCAGGCCCAGATTGTCTGCCAGTTGAATACTTGAAAATCATAATAACCCAATATCAGCCTATTTCTCAGCGGCAAATATTACACTAATACTAAAAAAAGGTAAAAACAGCGAAGATCTATCATCATATAGGCCGATATCGGTCTTAAATGCAGACTACAAAATTTTAACATCAATTGTGGCTGCTAGATTAATGAATTGTCTCGATGGAATCATACATTCGGATCAAACGGGCTTCATGGCATCTAGAAAATCTTCAAAAAATATACGCAAAGTGATAACCTTTATAGATTATATATGGAATATAACAAATTCTAAAGGGAAACATTCAAAATATGATACAGCTCTATTAACCCTCGATGCCGAGAAGGCCTTTGACTCGATCGAGTGGGACTATCTTTTTAAAACATTGGAAAAATTTGGATTAAAAAATCATTTTGTCCACTTTATACATAACTTATATAGGAATCCAATATCCTTTCTATTGATTAATGGAACATTAACAAGGGCAATTTCATTAAAAAAAGGCACAAGACAGGGCTGCCCACTCTCCCCCCTACTGTTTAACATCGCCCTCGAACCTCTGGCCATCCGGTTAAGACAGGTATGTATAGGGACCCCCCTAGTCACACCAACATTAAAAATCCTTCTGTATGCTGATGATATTATAATTTTTCTATATAACACTTCCCAGGTAATACCTATAATCCTAACATACTTAAATCTTTTTAGCTCGTTCTCAGGATATAAAATAAACTATACTAAAAGTGAATTGATGTGGCTTCAGAAAACTAAATTTAGTATACGGGAACTTCCGTTTAAAGTTGTCGACACGCTTACATATCTAGGTTTACATCTGCACAAAAATCCCCAAAACTGGTATAATTTAAATTACCAAAAGCTTATTCAAAAGATCAAGACAAATCTAGAAATATGGACAGCTTTTCCCTTATCTATAACAGCTAGAGTTAGTCTATTAAAAACAATTATCTTTCCACAACTATTATATCCCCTGCAGAATCTACCGTTACTTTTAAAGAAATCAGATATTAATAAAATAAATGCCATGTTTAGCAAGTTCATATGGCATGGTAAGAAAGCGCGTATGTCTCTCAACAAATTGACTCAAAAACGTGACACTGCGGGTCTTGCACTACCCAATATTAGTCTTTATAACCTGGCCGCTTTGGTCAAAATTGCATTTGACTGGTTAGCAGAAACCAATTGGTTTTCTGCAACTGATCTTGAGAGCTATATGATCTATCCTTATTCACTTAAAGCTATTTTACATAATTCTCCAGGTGAAATCCCGATGAGTATACGTAACTTAATATCTTTTAATAATATATTGACAGCATGGCGTAAATTCTGTCATGTAATTGGAGCAAACTATTTGTTTTCCGAATATCTCCCAATAAGAGGCAATGCGGGATTTATACCTGGAAATACCCAGGTAATATTTAAAACCTGGGAAGAAAAAGGTTTGAAATATGTCCATCAATTACTACTAGACTCTGGTCAGGTACCCTCATTTGAATCACTGGTAAGGCAATTTGGACTTCCCAGAAATAGTCTCTTTGCTTATCTACAAGCACGGCACTTTATTGGTAGTAAAGATTGGATCTTAGATAGATGTGGTGCATGGTCCGATATTAGAACATATATACAAAAATTCTCAGGCGGAACATCGTCAATCTCACTAATATACAACATAATGTTGGCTAAACAAAGTCAAATTCTTTTAGATAAAATATCCGATACTTGGACACCCTATTTCCCGGATATAAACCATGAAAAAATAAAGATAAGCTTTCTAGCCCTGAGTAAATGTAAGTTTTCAATGAATTGGAAAGAATCACAGATGAAATTGCTAAATAACTATTATTATACTCCATCTAGATTAAGTAGAATGTTTACATCACGAACATTCCTCTGCCCACGTTGTAGGCATTTAGAAGCAGATATCCTACATATGTTTGGACATTGCCCTAAGATTAATCACTTTTGGAAAAAGATTATTTTTTGGCTTAATAAAACTTTCAGGGTTGACATTACTATTGGGTTAGAAGAGATTATATTTCTTAAAAATCATACAAATAACCAAGCTCTTCATGAAAATTTACTTAATACAATAATACTACTGGCTAGACATTTAATACTGAAAACATGGAAAGGAAAAACAGCCCCTAGCTTCCCACTCTTTATTAAAGAAATACAAAACCAAATTATATTTGAATCTTTTCATACGCAATTAGCAGGCGAAATTTTTTTTAAAACATTTCTCATAAGATGGCTTCCCATAATTAAAACATATCCTGCCCAAGTCCAAAGATGTATATTGAATCCCTTTTTGAGCTCTGATAGCTTTGCAGAGCTAGTATTACATGGTGAATTTCCAGCATCCTGGATCTCACTTTACAGAGAAGTTTACTAAGGGTCATTAAATATCTGGAAGGTTATTGCCTTTGATTTATGTCGTATGGACCTGGGACTGGGCTTATGGGAGACAGGGGGGAATTTGTGTTTTTTTTTTTCTTCTTTTCTTTCTTCTCTCTTTTTTAATTTTAGGTATAAAAAACTGTTAATCCAAAAGATTATATTTAAATAAGAAGACATCTTCTGAATCTCTGAGGTTAAAGAGTTTATAGACAAAATATACAGATGTGTCTATTGTGTACCCTTTATTTTTCCTGTTGCTTTTTTGTTGTTATTATGTCTTCTGTTGTACCTGTATATTGGATTGCAACCAATAAAAAATATATATAAAAAAACCCCATAGAAAACAGTTCAATATCAAAGACTTTTGTACTAAATAATTTTTTAAGGATGAATTTAATAAAATTATTTTTTTTACTTTCTGACAACCAGAGAGCAACCACATTTTTTATCCTTACTTACCAAGTAATATGTTTGATTTATTAACAAACAATCTTCAGAGTAACATCTGTGATACATTACCCATTTTTTTAATAAAGACTATATAATGTTGTGCTTTTTTGTGTGCAAGCCACATTCATTAGTTTAGATTATTTTTTCTTTTCCTTGTAAAGGTCACTGCATTTTTGTTTTTTTTTACACTTCTGTTATGTTATAGTTATTGTTTGTTAGGATTTTTATAAACGTTTTATTGAGGTTGTGACAATCACAGGTATAGCATATACAGTATTATGTACAACTTTGTTTATGGCTTAACATCCAGATACAAAGTACTAGGTAAAAAATAACTATGTTTATTAATTGTTTATTATGTATCAATATCTAACAATAACTAAATAAACTACTATTTCAGGGACACTGTACCCAAAATTTTTCTTTCATGATTCAGATTGAGCATGAAATTTTAAGCAACTTTCTAATTTACTCCTATTATCAAATTTTCTTCATTCTCTTGGTATCTTTATTTAAAATGAATGTAAGTTTAGATGCTGGCCCATTTTTGGTGAACAACCTGGGTTGTCCTTGCTGATTGGTGGATAAATTCATCCACCAATAAAAAATTGCTGTCCAGAGTACTGAACCCAAAAACACATAGATGCCTTCTTTTTCAAATAAAGATAGCAAGAGAACAAAGAAAAATTGATAATAGGAGCAAATTAGAAAGTTGCTTAAAATTGCATGCTCTATCTGAATTACAAAACAACATTTTTGGGTTCAGTGTCCCTTTAAGCAGAATACTCAAATGAATAACCTCATTTTTAAATAACCTTTACGTTAACACATCTGAGATACAATACATTAATATCAATTACAAGAAACATTCTACCTGGTACCTTGTCCTGGACAACCTTTACTGTGTCCAGCAGAGGGCACTCTTGGACCTCCACACAAAAAATATAATTTACAGAACAATATTACACTGAAGCCTGTGAAGTCAATTCAAACATATAAGTATACAAGGGCAATACTGCATGAACTAACTCCAAACGCAGCTAGCGCTCTTTTTATGTTAGTATGTATTAATTGTCTCTCAGAAAAGCAAGTAATTATACAAGCATATTCTATATAGTCCTATGTAGGTCTGATCCATACTGATTCAGGCTAATATAAAGATTTAACATACAGAACTGCTCAGAAGGTCAATCTCTGTTGTTCACAATAGACTAGATTACGAGTGGCGCGCTAACTGTTGCACACAAGTGATATTGGATTTTTTTTACATAACGGAAATAGCATGTGTATTATGAGTTAAAAGTAAATGTATTCACTTAAGCGCAATCAAATTTAGCGTGTGTCAGGTTAGCATAACTTCAGAGCTCTGTTTATCTTGCACAAAAAGTTCCACGTCAAATATGCAATTAACAGTACAGATACAATCATAATAATACTGTCTGATAAACCTTATTAAAAAAATAGCATTATACAGTTATATGTGGCCGCAAAAGGACATAAACATAGATATATACATGTCAAGTGTGTGTGTATATGTATGTGTTTTTATATATATATATATATATATATATATATATATATATATATGCAGAGTAGCGCACTCCCACTTGCCAAAAAATCCCAGGACCAGGGTGCATAGACTTTCAATAAACTACTAAACATATGCACTCACTGTATTTAAACCACACGCACTTTATTATGTAGTGACGTTTCGGGGCATCCTCAGGAAGGGGTGAATGCCCTGAAACGTCACTACATAATAAAGTGTGTGTGGTTTAAATCCAGTGAGTGCATATGTTTAGTTTTACAGTACAGTATATATAATAATTTTCATAGCTATTATTTCAATGATGTGCTTTGAAGATAGCAATTATTCATGTGTGCTAACCCAAACACATTAGTCTAAAGTTGCGTACCCCTAAGCGCGTAACGGATATTTTACATTTCTATGTTCTTCACATAGAAAATAATGTACTTTTTATTCTTTAGGAATAAATATACAGTACAGGTATAGGTGTATAGATAGAGATATGTATTAACAATAAAAATGACTATCCTGTAAGTGAAGAACCTCCCTAGACATATACAAAATATGAAAGTGGACTGCACTCTTAGACTGGATCAGGTACACATCCCATGACCCTGCAAAATGCACAGCCCTGGGTGCTCAATAGCACTCACAGGTAGCTGTACAGTCCCCAGAGTCACAGGCAGTTAACCCCAGACAAGTCAAACCTATTCTAAAACATAGTGTCCTCAGACATGAAGTTTGCCATCATGAAAATCAGATAGATATTTTTAAGATCTTGCCCATCAAACAAATCAGTAGATCTTGGAGAGTCAATAGATATGTTTAAGACAAAGGTAGATCTTCTGGATATGGAATTTAAAGACACTTATGGCTTAAATGAAAATATTGACACAATATATTTAGCTATCGCATTATAGGTTTACTACTTGATTATAGGATTTTTTTACCATCACTGAATATAGTGGGGGGTAGTTATCAAGCCGTCTACTTTTCTGGCTTCGCCGGCCCAATACGCCCGCCTAAGCTCGCCTCACATCGCCGCCGCGGACCTGAAAAAATACGCCTAAGTTATCAAATAAAGCTGTCATAAAGCCGCGGGGCGATGAGCAGCGGACTGTGAGAGTTATCACTCATCCGATCTCGCTGCTCTTCGGCTTTTTCCCAGCTTTATTGCTAGCCTGTCACTAAGCACCCACACAAAACTACACTGTTCTATCCCTATACCGGCGCCCCCGGAGCCTCCCGCAACTAAATAAAGTTACTAACCCCTAAACCGCCGCTCCTAGACCCTGCCGCAACTCTTATAACTGTATTAACCCCTAAACCGCCGCTCCCGGACACCGCTGCCACCTACAGTATACCTAGTAACCCCTATCCTGCCCCCCCCTACACCGTTGCCCTCTATTATAAAGTTATTAACCCCTATCCTGCTGATCCCGCACCTCTCCGCAACTAAATAAATAGTTTAACCCCTAAACCGCCGCTCCCTGAACCCGCCGCAACCTATATTAAACCTATTAACCCCTATCCTGCCCCCCTACACCGTCGTCACCTATAATAAATTTATTAACCCCTAATCTGCCTCCCCTACACCGTCGCCCCCTATAATAAATTTATTAACCCCTATCCTGCCCCCCACTACGCCGCCGCCGCCACTGTAATAAAATTATTAACCCCTAAACCTAAGTCTAACCCTAACCCTAACGCCCCCCTAACTTAAATATTAATTAAATAGATCTAAATAAATTAACTCTTATTAACTAAATGAATCCTATTTAAAACTAAATACTTACCTTTAAAATAAACCCTAATATAGCTACAATATAAATAATAATTATATTCTAGCTATCTTATCTATTTTTATTTTACAGGTACCTTTCAATTTATTTTAACTAGGTACAATAGCTATTAAATAGTTATTAACTATTTAATAGCTTACCTAGCTAAAAGAAACTGAAATTTACCTGTAAAATAAATCCTAACCTAAGTTACAATTACACCTAACACTACACTATACTTTAATAAATTATTCCTATTTAAAAAAAAATACTTACCTGTAAAATAAACCCTAAGATAGCTACAATATAATTAATAATTATATTGTAGCTATCTTAGGATTTATATTTATTTTACAGGTAACTTTGTATTTATTTTAGCTAGTTAGAATAGTTATTAAATAGTTATTAACTATTTAATAACTACCTAGCTAAAAGAAATACAAAATTACCTGTAAAATAAATCCTAACCTAAGTTACAATTAAACCTAATACTACACTATCATTAAATTAATTAAATAAACTACCTACAAATAACTACAATTAAATACAATCCTATCAGCCAATCGGAATTGAGGGGACGCCATCTTGGATGACGTCCCTTAAAGGAGCCTTCATTCGTCGTAGTCCGTCGGTGAAGAAGGAGGTTCCGCGTCGGCGGGAGGAAGATTCAAGACCCGGCTTGGAAGATGACATCGCCCGGATAGAAGACCTCTTCAGCGCCTCTTTGAAGATGACATCGGCCGGATCGAAGACTTTTCTTCAGCGCCGCCTGGATGATGACTTCATCGGATGGAAGATTTCTTCAGCGCCGCTTGGAGGATTAACTTCTTCCGCTCCGGATGTCCACTTTGGTTCCATCGCTGCTCGGCTGAGTGAAGACAAGGTAGGATGATCTTCAGGGGATTAGTGTTAGGTTTTTGTAAGGGGGGTTTGGGTTAGATTAGGGGTATGTGGGTGGTGGGTTTTAATGTTGGGGGGGGGTTGTATTTTTCTTTTACAGGCAAAAGAGCTGTTTTCTTTGGGGCATGCCCCCACAAATGGCCCTTTTAAGGGCTGGTAAGGTAAAAGAGCTTTGAACTTTATTTAATTTAGAATAGGGTAGGGCATTTTTTTTATTTTGGGGGGGATTGTTATTTTATTAGGGGGCTTAGATTAGGTGTAAGTAGCTTAAAATTGTTGTAATATTTTTAACATGTTTGTAACTTATTTTTTTATTTTTTGTAACTTAGCTTTTTTTATTTTTTGTACTTTAGTTAGTTTATGTAATTGTATTTAATTGTAGTTATTTGTAGGTAGTTTATTTAATTAATTTAATGATAGTGTAGTATTAGGTTTAATTAGGGTTTATTTTACAGGTAAGTATTTATTTTTAAATAGGAATAATTTATTAAAGTATAGTGTAGTGTTAGGTGTAATTGTAACTTAGGTTAGGATTTATTTTACAGGTAAATTTCAGTTTCTTTTAGCTAGGTAAGCTATTAAATAGTTAATAACTATTTAATAGCTATTGTACCTAGTTAAAATAAATTGAAAGGTACCTGTAAAATAAAAATAAATCCTAAGATAGCTAGAATATAATTATTATTTATATTGTAGCTATATTAGGGTTTATTTTAAAGGTAAGTATTTAGTTTTAAATAGGATTCATTTAGTTAATAAGAGTTAATTTATTTAGATTTATTTAATTAATATTTAAGTTAGGGGGGGTTAGGGTTAGACTTAGGTTTAGGGGTTAATAATTTTATTACAGTGGCGGCGGCGTAGTGGGGGGCAGGATAGGGGTTAATAAATTTATTATAGGTGGCGACGGTGTAGGGGGGCAGATTAGGGGTTATTAAATTTATTATAGGTGGCGACGGTGTAGGGGGGGCAGGATAGGGGTTAATACATTTAATATAGGTTGCGGCGGGTTCAGGGAGCGGCGGTTTAGGGGTTAATACATTTATTATAGTTGCGGTGGGCTTCGGGAGCGGCGGTTTAGGGGGTAATAACTTTATTTAGTTGCGGCGGTGTAGGGGGGGACAGATTAGTGGTGTTTAGACTCGGGGTACATGTTAGGGTGTTAGGTGTAGACAGCTCCCATAGGAATCAATGGGATGTCTGTCAGCAGCGAACTTGTACTTTCGCTATGGTCAGACTCCCATTGATTCCTATGGGATCCGCCGCCTCCAGGGGTGGCGGTTTGAAAACCAGGTACGCTGGGCCGTAAAAGTGCCGAGCGTACCTGCTAGTTTTTTGATAACTAGCAAAAGTAGTGAGAATGTGCCGCACTTGTGTGCGGAACATCTGGAGTGACGTAAGAATCGATCTGTGTCGGACTGAGTCCGGCGGATCGAAGCTTACGTCACAAAATTCTACTTTTTCCGGTCTCGAGCCTTTGATAACTAAGGCGTATCAGCCTCGCCACAAATACGCTGCGGAATTCCAGCGTATTTGAGGTTGACGGCTTGATAACTAGGCCCCAGTATGTTGGATTATTAGTATGTTCACTTTAATGTTCACTTGAATGTATCAGCTCATTATTTATTGTCATAAGGGGCTTTACAATAGGTTTTTGTATCACTTATTATATTTCATTATCACTTTCACACTTTAGGAGTTTTCATTCTTATACACAATCGTTTAGTGATTTCAGGATCTACACTTATTATAGCACATTCATTTTTATCTATATTGTATTTTCTAATATACAATTTTAATGTATAAGTTTTTTATTTTTAAAAATTTTTATTGAATGGTTTTGGTAGTTAATTAATTTAATTATGTTTGTGCACCATGGTATTAATCTGATCTAATGTGCATTTTGCTATCACTCCATTTAAACAGATATATATCTTGTTTTTTTACTATTTTCCTGTCTAGACCCATTTTGATATATTTCATGCCCCCATTTCACCGCCAAATGCGATCAAATAAAAAAAAATGTTAACTTTTTCACAAACTTTGGGTTTCTCACTGAAATTATTTACAATCATGGCACAAATGGTTTTAAAAGATTCTCTAGGATCCCCTTTGTTCAGGAATAGCAGACATTATTTATGGCTTTGCCAGTGTTTTTGGTAATTAGAATGCCGCTAATTATTATTCCCAGCAGTGAAGGGGGTTGGGGGATTTGTAAATGTTAGGGGGTAATTGTTTAATTTTTTATGCAAAAGTGCTGTTAGCTTTAGGGCAATGCCCTACAAAATGCCGTTTTCAGGGATATTGGTAGTTTATTTATAGATTAGGGTTTTTTTTATTTTGGGATGGATATTTTTTTAAGGGTATTAGAGGTTATTTTCTGTAATAGTAGTAGGTTTTTTATTTTTGGTAATGTTCTTCAAGTGGTGGTGCCTTCTGTTTAGGTCCTCCTGCCTTTTTCTCCCTCCCTGTTCATTCCGTGTCCTCTAGATTGGGTATTGGTTCCCACTAGTAATTGGAATGACGTCATGGACTCTCCATGTCATAGGAAAGAAAACAAAATTTATGCTTACCTGATAAATGTATTGCTTTCCGAGTCCATGACCCCGCCCTCCTTTTTCTTAATTTTTTAATTAATTCTGCAATTTTTTTTTATTAAACCTCAGGCACCTTTTCACCCTTGTGTTTCTTCCTTTTCCATTTCCTTTGGCTAAATGACTGGGGTTTATGGGTAAGCCAGTTACACTTAGCTGCTTTTGCTGGGGTGCTCTTTGCCTCCTCCTGCTGGCCAGGAGTTGAATATCCCACTAGTAATTGGAATGACGTCGTAGACTCTCCATGTCCGGGAAAAAAAGAAATTTAGCAGGTAAGCATAAATTTTGTTTTTGCAATATACTTTCATTATTTATTTTGTCCCCTTCTTCGGCAATTAACTTAATTTAAATTGCACAGAGTTTCTATAAACTATTGCGTGTCGCTATATTTAAACTTGTTGCCACTTAGCTTTCTTTCCTGCTGAGGATAATTATGGACATATATAAAACAGGCAATAAAAAGACTGTGCAAACATGGCTATGCAGAACATTGTTAAAGTACTTATCTCACAGTTTCCACAAAGCCTTGTTTGCAAAGATAAAATATGTAGGGAAACCCAAAGTTTTTTCTATCCTGATTCAGATAGAGCAGCAATTTTAAACAATGTTCTAATTTACTTCTATTATTAAATTTTGTTTGTTCTCTTGGTATCTTTTGATGAAAATCAGGAATGTATGCTTAGGAGCCAGCCCATTTCTGGAGCACTATATTGCAGCAGGCTTGGAAGAATGTTATCCATATGCAAGAGCACTAGAGGGCAGCACTATTTCCTGCCATGTAGTGCTCCAGATGCTACCTAGGTATCTCTTCAAAACAGCAAAAGAGAATGAATAGCAGCACCACCAGAGCTTGATAGCGTTAAGGAGATTTTTATTCAGCCAGACTGTGAATCAACAACAATGTTTCGGATCCATGTCCTTAGTCATGTCTGATTATACCTGTAGTGACATCACCTTTAAATACCCATGTAAGCCCCACCCCCTATATACACCAAAACCTCACATACATATATACTGCTATCTAGTGGACATCAAATCCTAAATTACATGCATCCATCAACAAAGATATTTTACAAAAACAATAAATTCATCTATATCAGACAATATCCATATTCATAAAAATATTCACCAACACAGAATACCATGGGAATGAATCTACCATTGGTGCTGTGACACCAGAGCCCAAGTGCTGGGCACCCATAGCAGCCAGTCTGTACATATATACGTGTGGAAAATGTGTACAATCCTAATGCAGGGAACCTTCTATTAGTGCAGGTTGCAGGTCCATCTATGTTATCATACAGAGCAATTATTATACAGAGCAGCATGAATATAATTAATATTGCTTACTACTGAGTTACCTTTTGGGGGGGCCCAAAACAAATTCTGCACCAGGGTTCTCTGTTGAGTAGGTTTATATTTGTTATGTAACCTTTAAACTGTGCAAAAATGTAACACTTCTGCTCTCTATTGTGTGAGCTAAACTAGGGCAAAATTACATATGCGGCGTCACCCGCAAAAGCCCGCGACGCCGTTTTTTACGCGGTTTTGCTATCACATATATGTGCCGCATATAAATGCGTTGCGTTTATTTCACCCGTCGCCCGCAATTTTTACTGCCATAAGCTAACATAGAACCGTGTCTCAAATTAGTATCACATATTCAATCAGTACAAGGACTTCATTGAGAAATTTTACTCTATTTTCACCTCGCCACACATAGGCAGATGCAGCAAGCCTTGCGCTGAAAATGTGAGTTACGTAACTCCCTGAAAAGATTAACTAACACCCAACGCATGTGCAATATCTATCTACCTGTCAACCCCCATCGCAATAACTAATAAAACTATTAACCCCTAATCCGCCATTCACCCACATCGCAATAAACCTAATAAATGTATTAACCCCTAATCCTCCATTCACCCACATCGCAATAAACCTAATAAATTTATTAACTTCTAATCCGCCATTTACCCTCATCGTAATAAACCTAATAAATCTATTAACCGCCAAACCCCACAACGCAATTAACCTAATTAAGGTATTAACGCCTAAACTGCCAACCTCCCACAACGCATATAACTAAATTACTAAGCCCCCTAACCTAACACCCCCTAAATTAACCCCAATTACCTAAATTAAAAAATACAGGCACCGGCTAATGGGAAGATTAATTCCCAACACAGATGTCCTAGAAAAGGATCCCCCTACAAATAGCTTGCCAAGCAGAGGCACAGCCACTCATTTGCATGCAGAGCAGTGAATCCACTGGAACACTGGCAAGCTGACCAGGTGAATGCAACCCTAAGACGCACCGGAAATTGGACAGTCAGCACCAGCAGCTGGGTATGAACCAACAACCCTTGAGGCACAAGCCACACAGCTAACCACCAGATGACATGGGCTACTCTTGTCGCAAAGAGTAAAAAATACTCAGAAAACTGGCCAACCCTTACCAGGTCAGGTAGATGGAAGAAGGTGGAACTGAACCACCCTGTCCCTAGACAGCTACAGGTTTGAAGCTTGAACCCCAGACCACTGAGGATCATCTGGGCCCAAGTTCCCACAACCGTGGAACACCCCGACCAGCCCTGAGATCCAAGATTCCACAACCACCCAAAACTGGGTCAGGAAAAAAAGGCCAAGCGAAGCTGTAGCAACTGGAAGTCTCAGGGAGAAAAACAGGTCCAGGCACCTAATAGTTCAGGGGAACCTTACCCTAGAACCAAACACCCCAACTGGCCAAAAAGCCAGACACAAGGGATATGGATGCATATCCAGACAATCCGGATAGTGAGAAGAACTCGAAGCCCCGACCAAAGGAAGGAACCACCCCTATCTAAAGTCCAACTCTCCAAGGAGCAAGGCTAGAAGTTGTATGAAGATACTGCTCAAAGCCTCAGGACAACCAAGGGATACCTTGAGGTAAAAAAAACCTACTAGCAGGACTAGTCTCCCTATCACCTCCACTCAAGCAGAGGACACAAGGAAGAGAAAGGCACTAAGCCTACCCAGCTCCGGAAAAACCCTGAGCTACACAAAGTCCCAGCAGGGAACAACCATCGCCCGGAAACACAGATCCCTAAAAGGAGATCCAACTCACCCAGAGCTAATGGAAGAAGACCCAAAGGTCTCTTATAACTCCCAGACAGTACACAACAAAGAGTAAAAGCTGCATCTAGAAACACTATAAACAGCTTACGCATATACCTGCAAGGAGTGAAAAGCTGCAACTGGTTTTAAACTGCATGCTAGACAGCTATCCTCTACAAGCTGTTGGATCAAGCCCAAAAGGACAAATCCAGAGGCCTAAAAAATGAAGGCCAAACCGCTCAACTGCGGTGGTAAGGGGTGTTAAGCCCTCCAACCCTCCACAGCATGGGGGAGGCTATAGGTTCTGATGAAATCAGATGTCAGAGTGACGCAGCGGGAAACTCCCCTGCCCGGGCCATCTATGACTGAAGGCTATAAGGACTGAAACAATCCTTCCTGCCTAACGGACCCACAGGTCCTCTTAAATGCTTAGTTGAACATGAAAACAATAGGGAACTCGCCTCTCGAAGGACAGGACCCCCGGAGGTGGATGGCTTAGCAGTCCCTTGATTCCCCAAGCCCGAGGAACCAGGCACTCTGAAATGGCATACGGAACATAACCTGGTTGACAGGAGTTAACGAGGCCACTCCGGATTCATCACCGGATACAGAATCTGAATCTGAAATCAAAATAGTCTCAGTATCAGAATCCTCCGTAACTGAATCTGAAATTAACACAGTCTCAGCATCAGAATCCTCCATAACTGGATAGAGGATATTTAAATATGGACTAAATTAGTAAAACAAAAACGGCACCTGACACCCACAATGGCTGGGGCACTCACCACCTCTTATGACCAGACCCCTAGAAATAGAAAATGTCCTTCGCCACGCGGTCGGGAATGTGGAATTGAAAAAACAGAACGTAACCACGCCCAACCCAAGGAGAACCGTACAGTCCAAAAAAAAAAGCGCTCCCAACCACCAAAAGGCCACGTCACTTCCAAAGGCCTCAATATTCCAACCAGAGCCCAGTATACACCACAGATAAGCAGGTTAAATCGCATAACAAACATGATTATAAACCCCCCTGTTCAATAACCCCCCTCAGAAGATATTAACCCTCGATTCCTAGATACTAGAAGAGACTCACTGAGACCCTTATGTATAAGTTAGACCCGCAAGGTGGTAGCCTCTCAGGAAACATTCACATTACAGTACATTGACGAATAAAGTAAAATGAAACTATCTTACCAGAATGTACGCTGTGGAACAAGAACACGGCCCTTCAAGTGTGACGGATAGTAGCATCGCCTCCGCCATGGACTTGAGAGAAGAAAGCAGGCAGCAAAGCAAAGTTTAACAACAACGATTGCTTGAGGAGCTGTTAATATGAGTCAGGATGGTTTCGCAGAAAGAAACTCCCTGCATCTCTGGACTCTAACTTTCATCCAAGCCCTCACTGAGAGACTGACAGGACTACTTTAAAACTCCTGTCCCATGCTGTAGAGTACTACCCTCCATAAGAGACAAAAATTAAAAATTCTGACACTTCTCTGCCATCCTCCTGGGACAAGAGGCAAAGAATGACTGGGGGATGAGGGGAGTGATGGGTATGTATGTATGTGTATGTATGTATGTGTATGTATGTGTATATATATGTGTATGTGTGTATGTATATATATGTATGTATATATGTATATATATATATATATGTATATATATGTGTGTATATATATTATATATATTATGTTATATGGGTAATTTGAATCTCACATATTAAGCATATTGAGGGTAACTTTAAATCTAGTATCAAATGTTTATAAAGCAGCATTCCACAAGTTTCTTTCTGTATAAGTTGTAACATATGTTTCTAATATAAGTTCCTCTCTACAAATGGATATGGGCATATTCTGTTATGTGCTATAACAACATTCTTATTTCCTGTGGGCCCCTTATGCAGATGTGAAGTTAACTACGTTTTTTATATATTTCCTGTGACCTCATGTATGACGTATACATCACTATAAATTCTTTGTGTGTTCTTCAAATAAACGGGACTTTTGTGAAAACACTCAGTTGCATGTGTGTGTGATTTCAGTGGTCACCCCAGGGCCCTGAAGAAAACGTGTGCCGCACCCTTATCAGCCAGAGCAGAGCTAAGGAACAAAAGAAGTGACCCTACAAAACTGGCGTCAGAAGTGGAATGAAACAGGGAACTCTCGGAAGGTGAGTTGAACAAAGAGTCTTTTTATTCTGACCTTTTTTCTCTTACCACGAGACCCCTTAAGTTTCATTTTACATAGGAATAGTTGGGGAATATATATATGTGAATCTTTGGTAGATTCTAAAAGAGGAATAATAGATTTTTTTGGTAAAAATCAGGTTAAATATATATATGAATCTTTGGTAGATTCTAATCAAATTTTTGATTAAAAATAAAAAAAATAAAAAGGGAATAAGATTTCTTTGGTAGAAATCAGGTTATATAAAGTCTGGCTGAAGGGTTAAAACACACGTTTTCTTATTGCTTGCTTTTGAAATATTGCTGTATGGCTAACATTGTTTTAAAGTTATAAGATAAATACTGCATTGTTTATATGAATTCTTATGCTGCTTGTTTTTAAATATGCTGTATGGCAAAATACTGTTTATTTGTATAAAGTGTTAAGGAAGTAAAATACTGCTTATTGTTTAAAGTATTAAGAAAGTAAACTGTTGCTTATATGTATTGCTGTTTCTGAATGTTAGTTAAAATGCTACATTTTTTCTGGTGAAGGGTGACCTTTGACCTAGAGATAATTAATGCCAGAAACTACTGAAAGAATCAGCATAGTGATATTTTTTTTTCTTTCTCTTGTTGTAAACTTAAGCATTAAGCACAATAGCTGGTAACGGAGTACAACCATTCTAGTTAATGTGCTTTATGCAAAAAGATTCAATAATTAATTGCTCTTAAAGGTAAAGGTATTGTATTTTTTTATTTTTATTATTTTTTATTATTTATTTTTTTTGTTTTTTGTTTTTGTTTTGTATTGTATTATATTTTGTTGTAAATGTTTTAAAAGATAAGTTAGGAGTTGAGAATGGGCAAATCCCAGTCTAAACAATTTCCATCACCTATGCAAGGAGAAAAATGTAAAGATTATGTGGGAAAATATAGCAGATTGGACAGAAGCTATGAGAAGCTCTGATCCATTCCCCAGAGAGGGGGATAATGATAAATTTCATATGAATATGGTAAAAGGGTTGTGTCTAGGTGATGAAGAGGCATTTCCATGGTATAAAGGTGATCCAAGATGGAATATGGATTATATGAAAAAGGGTGGGGAAAATTGGCTGACTGTTGCTCCATACTGGCGATATATTGATATAGATGGGAATAAAAAGAAGGGTAAAAGTGAGAAGCAAAGACAGAAAGCATATTCACCCCCCCTGCGCCATATAATGCCCCTCACCTACCTTTGCCATCATATAACAGACTATATCCTAGCCTCCCATCCCCTAGTGACATAGATCTAGAGACTATTGCTGTTGCCTCTGCTCAGGTACCCCAGGAATGGACCTTGCCAGGACCTTCTGTAACTCCCAGATACCAGGTCACTAAACCCCCGATTAAGGTTGAACCAGTAACACCTTCCTACCCCCCTACAATAACCCCACAATATAAAAGAGGGAATGAAGAAGTAGAGGAGGAGGAGGCAGCTGTACCAGAAGCTAGTATGCCATTTCTTACTGTGGGAGACCAATTAATTATTAAACCTTTGTCCCCGGGTGAATTAAGGGAAATTACCAAGGGAGCCCCAAACCCCTGTCAACATCCATCAGCTTGTATTATGTATTTAAAAAGAATGTTACAAGGACAAAACATGACACAGACAGATATAAGAATTATTATTGATGCACTTCTAGACTATGACCCTGAATCAGGTTGGGAGTGGGGTAATGTAAAGAGTATTAGTAAATTGAGTCGAGAGCCAACAATTAACTATGCCCTAAACACACGTGAAGGACTTGATGAAATGTGGACAGAATTAAGTATAGAAATGCATAGAATATGGAAGGATAAACAAAGTATGTCAATTGCACTAGCGTGCAAACAGAATACAAAGGAAACAGTAGTAGAATTTGTTAAGCGTTTTTATAAATGCTGGAAGGAAGAGGCTGGAATGGAATCAGGAGATGCAATGGGCTCTCTGAAGGTCCAGACTTGCATTAGTAATATGCAACCTCAGCTTTCTTTGTTGGTGAAACAACTTGTCTCTGATTGGCCAGAGTTGACTCCAGCAGAATTCTTGAAAAGAATTCATGAAAAAGAAGGGGCAGGTTGTTTTGACATCAGGAAATTAGAAGGAAAAAATGCTGCTTTTTATCAAAAGCAGAGTTTACAACATTGTGATCCATTCCAGGCCAGGGAAAGGGATAATACAGGGAGTAATAGAATGTATGTGAGAGGTAGAGGGAGAGCTAGAGGAAGAGCTAGAGGGAATTATACTTCAAACAGAACACATTGTTTTAACTGTGGGGAACAGGGACATTGGAAAAATGAATGCCCAAAACCCCCTAATAATTCTGGCCCCCCTTACAATCCCCGACAGTATAACAGACAGCCTTACATAGCCCCTGCACCCATGGAGGCACCCAAACACAACATACAATGGCCATAGGGGTGCCTAGAAGGTAGCACTCCAATTTTTCCAGTGGTGTCAACAAGTTATCATGAGCAACCGTACTTAGTCCTAGAAGTAGAGGGAGAACCCCTACCATTTCTAGTAGACACAGAAGCTACATGCTCTGCCTTATGCTCAGATATGTATGATGGCATTACTGGAAAATCTGAACCTTCTCTAGGGATTAATGGAGTGCTGACTCAGACTCGCATCACACCGCCGCTTGAAGTTAGGGTACCCTGTACTGGCGAACAACTTTTGCACCCATTTCGTATTATAACTGGGTGTCCCCTTAACCTTTTGGGTCGTGATCTTATGGGTCCCCTTGGTTTGAAAGTAGCTGTCACTAGACAGGGTGGGTTAGACGTGAGTCTAGAGTCCACTAACCTGTGTTTTTTTAATGACATATTGACAGATGTCCCATCCTCTGTATGGGCATCTTCAAAACTTGACGTTGGTTTAGTTCAGTGTACCCCATATAAAGCCAGATTAAAACCTAATACTACTCCAGTGTTTATTAAACAATATCCATTGTCTAGAGAAAAGAAAGAAGGGATAAGACCCATGATAGAGGAATTCCTTAAACAAGGAATCCTCCGTCCAGTAGTTTCTCCCTATAATACCCCCATAAATCCGATCCCAAAGAAAGACAATGAATATAGGTTAGTACAAGACCTAAGGGCAATTAATGAAATAGTAATCCCAATTGCCCCAATTGTCCCAGATGTTACAACCTTACTCACAGCCATTCCACATGATGCCTGTATATTTACAGTCATTGATTTAGCTAACGCATTTTTTTCAGTCCGATTGGACCCTGAGACACAGCTACTTATGGCTTTTTATTATGATGGGCGTCAGCTTACCTGGACACGCCCCCCTCAAGGCTATGTGGCCTCACCTGCGGTCTACTCGCTGGTGCTCCAACGTACCTTGCGGTCATGGACTCCCAGCCACGGTTCGGTCCTCCTTCAGTACGTCGATGACCTACTGTTGTGTAGTCCTAACCAGGAGGCTAATACAGTAGATACAATAAGTCTGTTAAAACACCTTGCTGCTGAAGGTCATAAAATAGCAAAACATAAGCTACAAGTAGGAGTGACAAAAGTGGATTACCTTGGTTTTGTGCTTTCCCAAGGCCACCGGTCCATTAGTCCCAAACGAATCCAAGCGATTCAACAGATCCCAAAGCCAGTTACTAGAAAGGACATGCTCACCTTTCTATGTATGATTAATTATTGCAGACAATGGATTCCTGAGTGCTCCCATCATGATTCCATTCTAAGGCAAGCCACAAAAGGGGATAGCCCTGAACATATACAATGGACCACAGACATGACTAAATCCTACATAGCTCTGAAGACTAGCATTATTAGTGCCCCTGCTTTAGGACTACCTGATTATTGTAAACCATTTCACTTGTATGCGAGGGACAATTGTAAAACCATGGCTGCTGTCTGTGCCCAAGAGCATGGTGGAGGCAATATGCGTCCCGTAGCTTTCTTTTCCAAAGTAGTTCCAATACCGGTACAAGGGATGCCGGCGTGTCTCCGAGCATTGGCAGCTTGCGCCATGGCTGTAGAGATGGTTGAAACAATCACATTAGGCCATCCAATAGTACTACACACTAGTCACCAAGTTTTACATCTTGTAAAAAATGTCACTACCCAACACATGACTTCTCAAAGACTTTCTGGTTATGAATGTATATTACTGAATAATACAAATCTGACTATTAAATATAGTAGTGTATCCTCAGGGCCAACTCAAATACTTAGTGCCTTACTTACAGGATCACCAGACTTTCCAACAGATCATGATTGTATAGAGGTAATAGACCACATTACCACACCAAGACCTGACTTGATGGATAAACCTTTTGACCATGCTGATAATGTGTTTGTTGATGGTTCTTGTTCCCGACCTAGTGATGGTATTTATAAGACAGGCTATGTCGTTGTGCAACTACCAGACATTGTTCTAGATGCAGGCCCCATTCCTTATCCTTCTGCACAAGCTGCAGAATTAATAGCACTTACAAAAGCATGTAAATTGTTTGAAAATAAATCTGTTAACATTTACACTGACTCTCGCTATGCTTTTGGGGTTGTGCACGATTTTGGTATGATATGGAAACAACGTGGTTTTGTTTCAGCAGATGGCAAGACCATCTCTCATACAGACCTGATTAATGAACTTTTAGAGGCCATACAACTCCCAAAGGATATAGCGATCATACATTGCCGTGCACATACATACAAGTCTGACCCTATTTCCTTGGGTAATGCACTTGCAGATAAAATTGCTAAAGAGGCTGCTTATGTTTCTCATACACCCGGATCCACCATCCGTATGTATGCTGTTTTAGCCCCACCTTCATGTCCTACAGACCATATGCTTCTTGAACTCCAGGGACATGCCACTCCTAGTGACATATCTTTCTGGACTACTAATGGGTTAACTTTAGATGAGAATGGTTTGTTTTCTAAAGAGGGGAAGGTGGGCATACCGGAAAGCAGTGCACCACTCTTTATAGCACAAGCCCATGGTGTTGGACACCTAGGTATAAAACCAACAACTAACTTGTTGAAGCAATCTTTCTACATTAGAGGTATAGGTGATCATTGCAAGGCATATATTAATAGATGTGTATATTGCTTACAGACCAATGCAACCATCCCCAATAAAGCCCAGCATGACCACTTACCCCCACCAACAGCCCCATTCACACATCTACAAATTGATTTTACACATATTCCAAAAACTGGCACTAAACAATTATATCTGCTTGTAATAGTTGACCAATTTTCTAAGTGGCCAGAAGCTTTTGTTACCCAGAGGGAAGATGCAAAAACAGTCGCTAAAATTTTAGCCACTGAAATAATTCCCAGATTTGGTTGTCCGCTTCAGATTAATTCTGATAACGGTCCAGCGTTCATTAGTAAAATCACACATGAGTTAGTAGAATGGTTACAGATTAATTGGAACTTTCACATTCCCTACCATCCTCAAAGCTCAGGGATTGTAGAAAGAATGAATCGCAATATCAAGGAAAAACTTTTAAAGGCAACAGCAGGTACATGGGTTAAATGGCAAAACTATTTACCTGCGATTTTAGCAGAAATCAGAATGACCCCAAATAGGACAACCAGGTTGTCTCCATTTGAGGTCCTAATGGGTAGACCATTCCCGACTCCATGGGTAAAAGGCCCACTTATAATTAAAAATGGTGATTTAGATTGTATTAAGGAACAATATGTAAAACAATTGATTGATAAATTGAATGGCATCTATGGTGATGTGTCTTCCCGTTTACCTCTTCCCTCACAGGAACCAACCCATCCTTTCAAGCCTGGAGATCTGGTCTGCATTCGCCAGCTGAATAAAGCAAAGAAAGGAGGTTTCCCGTTCAGCAAGCCAGTCACTGTGATCGCTGTAACCAGGACTGCCGTACTGACTGATGACAAGGACATCTGGATACACGCTTCACGAGTGAAACTCTGTCCAAAGAGAGGAGAAGCGGGTGACAAGCTATCGGTCACCCCTCACAAAGGAGAAGTGGGTGATAAGGTATTGATCACTCCTCACAAAGACCAGGATGACGATCTCAATCATGGATCCAAGACATTTCTGCAAGATCTTCCTTTTCCTAATGGGGATATTGATATTTGTGTATATCCCAATAGTATTAATAACGGCATGTTATTACTCACCTGAAGATGCTGAACACTTTACACCTATTTGTGAACTATTTAAAACAAATAATAACTCTAATCTTTTAGTAAGACCAAAAAGGTTTGCACCATTACATAGGACACCCCGTGTAACTGTAAAATGTTGTATTTGTTTACTATTATTAACATTGTTTAACTGTTACATGTCTTGTACTTTAGGAAAGAAAATATCAGGTATGATACAAGATGCAGAAAAAGTTCAACTGCAAAATTTAATTAGAGGTAGACCCAGATAGTTTATATTGTAGGAACATTACAGATTATGTGATCACGATGTGATCAAAGAGGGGAATGATGGGTATGTATGTATGTGTATGTATGTATGTGTATGTATGTGTATATATATGTGTATGTGTGTATGTATATATATGTATGTATATATGTATATATATATGTATATATATGTGTGTATATATATTATATATATTATGTTATATGGGTAATTTGAATCTCACATATTAAGCATATTGAGGGTAACTTTAAATCTAGTATCAAATGTTTATAAAGCAGCATTCCACAAGTTTCTTTCTGTATAAGTTGTAACATATGTTTCTAATATATGTTCCTCTCTACAAATGGATATGGGCATATTCTGTTATGTGCTATAACAACATTCTTATTTCCTGTGGGCCCCTTATGCAGATGTGAAGTTAACTACGTTTTTTATATATTTCCTGTGACCTCATGTATGACGTATACATCACTATAAATTCTTTGTGTGTTCTTCAAATAAACGGGACTTTTGTGAAAACACTCAGTTGCATGTGTGTGTGATTTCAGTGGTCACCCCAGGGCCCTGAAGAAAACATGTGCCGCACCCTTATCAGCCAGAGCAGAGCTAAGGAACAAAAGAAGTGACCCTACAAAACGTGGGAGTAGTATTTAAGCCTTTGGCTGGGTGTCTTTGCCTCCTCCTGGTGGCCAGGTTCTTATTTCCCAAAAGTAATAAATGCAGCTGTGGACTCTTTCCATTTAAGAAGAAAATAAAAAAATTAAACCTAATCCCTATGAAAATAAAAAAGACCCCCAAAATAAAAACACCCCCTAATCTAATACTAAACTACCAATAACCCTTAAAAGGGCTTTTTGTAGGGCATTGCCCTAAGTTAAACAGTTAGATTTTTTTAATGCAAAATAAGGCCCCCCCTAACAGTAAAACCCCCCACTCACCAAACCCCACAAAATAAAAAAAAACCTAACACTAAAAAACCTGAGCTACCCATTGCCCCTTAAGGGGCATTTGTATGGGCATTGCTCTTTTTCAGTGCCCAAAATCCCTATTCTAAAAAAAAAATAAAAACAAAAAACCCCTAAGTCTAACCCCAAAATAGGTACTCGCCGTTCCTGAAGTCCGGCAGAGAAAGTCTTCTTCCAAGCAGCGATATCATCTTCCATCGTGGCAACGTCTTCTATCTTCATCCAGGACCAAGCCAGAGTGGAGATGAGTGCGGAACAAAAGACCGGCGACCGCGGAGCCATCGATCGTGGAGATCCTCTTCGTACAATCACCGCTGCACACTGAGGATTGAATTCAAGGTATGTGATTAAATATGGGGTACCTTGCATTCCTATTGGCTGATTTGATTCTTCAATTTCAAATCAGCCAATAGGATGAGAGCTACTGAAATCCTATTGGCTGTTCAAATCAATGGGTAGCTTAGGTTTTTTTAGTGTTAGTTTTTTTATTTTGGGGGGTTTGGTGGTGGGGGTTTACTGTTAGGGGGAATTTTTTTTAATGCGAAAGAGCTGTTTAACTTAGGGCAATGCCCTACAAAAAAGCCCTTTTAAGGGCTATTTGTAGTTTTGTATTCGATTAGGGGTGTTTTTATTTTTGGGGGGCTTTTTATTTTCTTAGGCCTAGATTTAGAGTTCGGCGTTAGCCGTGAAAACCAGCGTTAGAGGCTCCTAACGCTGGTTTCTTACGCACTCCGGTATTTAGAGTTTATTTACCGCGACTCAAAATACACCTAACGCTCAACTTTCTACCGCCACCTCAGACCCAGTAGTAAACATATACCGACAAAAAAAACATCCACGAATCACAAAACAAATATTACACAAAGTACACTTACACTCATACAAACACTACACTATCTTTATTTTTCATATTTATTTTGTTTTCGTTAAAATACAAAGGATTAAAGTTGCGAGATCTCGGGTGTTTGAAATAAATCCACAAAAATCCATTTTCCCATTGACTTACATGGACATACGGGAAAAGACCCTCATATACCTACATCTAACTAATAACATTATCACAAACATACACTCATCGATGCATACAAACAATATACACCACATGACATACACAAAATTTTTATTTATTACAAAAAGAACACGATTTAGTTACTTTTTCACACAAGCTCATGACGTCACTCACTTTACGAGGAAAACCAGTCTTAGAAAAAAAAAATTAGAAATCTTTAGAGCCTCCATTGACTTCTATTGGGAAGACGTGCTCGTGCACGCGAAACCCTCATTTCCCTAACGCACGCAAATAGCGTAGACTGAAAAACTCCAAATACCAGCGCTAGAAAAAACATGATTTCATGCGTTAGACCTAGCGATGATAAATAGATCAAGAAATGACTATTTCCCTATGGTGGACTTATGGTTTTTAATTATTAAATATTCACAACACCATAAATTTGTTTCACACTTTTAGATTACATCAACTACAAATCCACATCACTAGTAACACATTATTATTTCAATAAAATTACATTTAAAATTAAAATAAAATTCTATACACATTTCTGGATTCACAAACACTACACAATGGGAAACACCTCTCATTTACCTTTATTATTGCATTTCAGTTATTCAACTCATATGCTTGCAGCAACTGCATATTTACATAGGCTTAACACATAATCACTCATGGATGCACATACATTACTTTTAACATTCACTCATACATGTGCATTCAAATGATGGGGGAAAAACACATTACATTCTCTAGAGGAATCACAAAACACAACATATGGATTTTACTGTACTTTTAACATCATGATTCCATCACCAGAAACCATTAGGAATTACGTACAACAAGAACATCAGTACACCAGATTACAGATGTCACTTTATGGGAAGGAACAACAATGCCAGACCGCTATATAGAAGTCAGCATATGTGGGACACAATCACAATATATACGTATATGTACATAACACGCATCACCCATCACGCAACCACAAAGCACACATTTAGATTTTATTCAGCACACAATAACAATGTAGTCAAATACAACAACACAATGAGGATTTCACAACTACATAGGCAGGTTAATAATATCATGACGTCATTACAAGATTCAACCATACACATCACAGATTCACCACTGTACCGCCCCTTTAGGAACTTTAACACTCAATACTACAATACTACATATACGTAAACAACTGTTTGGAACAGCATTATTAGGGAGATTTCAATGGGACAATTAAGAAATATTGTCAGATCGCAAATCACTTATATATATAATACTACAGATGACAGCCGGAAGTTATTCAGTATTAGTGCCATTTTTATGGCACGCATACAATATTGTCAGATCTAAAATCACTTATATATACAATACTACAGATGACAGCCGGAAGTTATTCAGTATTAGTGCCATTTGAATGGGACGCATACAATATTCACATCTCGGCAATCACTTATATATATAATACTACAGATGACAGCCGGAAGTTATTCCGCATTAGTGCGATTTGAAAGGGACGCATACAATATTCACATCTCGGCAATCACTTATATATACAATACTACAGATGACAGCCGGAAGTTATTCAGTATTAGTGCGATTTTAATGGGACGCATACAATATTGACAGCTCGGCAATCACTTATATATACAATACTACAGATGACAGCCGGAAGTTATTCAGTATTAGTGCGATTTTAAAGGGACGCATACAGTATTGACAGCTCGGCAATCACTTATATATACAATACTACAGATGACAGCCGGAAGTTATTCAGCATTAGTGCGATTTTAAAGGGACGCATACAATATTGACTGCTCGGCAATCACTTATATATATATATATACAATACTACAGATGGCAGACGGGAAGTTCGGAATTATTATTGCGATTTTAAAGGGACGCATACAATATTGACAGCTCTGAAATCACTTATATATACAATACTACAGATGTTACTTTATCGTTTACAAACAATGTTGCAGCAACATTGATCGATCACATTCGATGCACATTATACACAACTATGCACTTTCATTCATGTTAGCCTGGACGTGTGCTTGTTACTATAAGATCACGTTTAAGAAATATTTATTACGCATATGAACAAACATTACAAACATGCACTGTATGTGTGATATTTGACACTTTCACATTGAGAATCATTGTTTGAAACTAACATTTCAGCAAACAACAAATAAACGCCCACTGTGAAAGCATTCGCGCCGCTCACATACAAACAAGTGAATACAATCAGCCAAATAAATCCCCCAAACAACATGGCCAAAGCATCACTTGTGATCCACATCAGATCAAGTGCATACCTTGTTACGCTGTTTTGAAAGATGGATGACGATGACATGGTAGACACTGCTGGTGCTGCTATTGGCGAACTAGCTGTTGGTCGAATCAGGCAGCCTCGGCGGCTCAGACCGAGACGAAGGGGTCGTCTGGTTCGAGGTCCTCGTGTCTACAGGGTGAGACCCACCTTGGAAAACATGAGTGACTTTGAGGTTTTTGATAAGTATCGGCTCGATCGCGAACAGCTCATTGGCCTTTACGAGCTTCTTAAACCTCATTTGGAACCACGTATACAAATAAGGACTGCTGTTCCCCCCATGAGTAAGATGCTAAGTTGTCTATACGTCCTGGCCTCCGGGAGTTTTCAATCCGGAGAACTGTACATGCATGGCCTGGCTCAAGGTACATTCTCTGGGGTGTTTGATAACTTTCTGGACGCCATGGTACGTATCAGTAAGCAATACATAGGATTCCCACAGAATGATGGTGATTGGAGGCGCCTGAAGCGGGAATTCTTTGATATTGCTCAATTGCCCAATGTCTTGGGAGCCATAGATTGTACCCACATTGCGCTGCGTGCTCCAATTGATGACTTGCCCTTCAGAAATCGCAAACATTTTCATAGCCTCAACGTGCAGTATGTTTGTGACGCACGGATGAGGATTATGCATGTGTATGCGAATTTTGGAGGGGCTTGTCATGATGCCCGCATCCTCTCTCTGTCGTCCCTGTGGAGCCAGTTTGAGGAAAGACAAATGCCCCCTGGTTATCTCGTTGGTGAGTATTTGTGCTCAACATGGTTAATAATGTTGACAATTGGCCCTGTATTTTTTAACTGTTAGCGTCATGTTCAGCTATAGGATTAAATTTAACCATTTGTTATTTACCGACGCTAATGTCTATTTTTATTTAAATGCAGATATGTAGCATGTCTTACCTTAAGTGTTCAGATAGAGAATGCAATGTAACCATGTATTTAGCATTTTACACAAGGTTTGTTTTCAGAACAATACGCATATGTAGCATGTCTTAGCTGAAATGGGAAGCTATTATCTCATGCAATTTAACCCTGTCATTGTCTCTTTCTGCTAATGTCTATTTTTATTTAAATGCAGATATGTAGCATGTCTTACCTTAAGTGTTCAGATAGAGAATGCAATGTAACCATGTATTTAGCATTTTACACAAGGTTTGTTTTCAGAACAATACGCATATGTAGCATGTCTTAGCTGAAATGGGAAGCTATTATCTCATGCAATTTAACCCTGTCATTGTCTCTTTCTGCTAATGTCTATTTTTATTTAAATGCAGATATGTAGCATGTCTTACCTTAAGTGTTCAGATAGAGAATGCAATGTAACCATGTATTTAGCATTTTACACAAGGTTTGTTTTCAGAACAATACGCATATGTAGCATGTCTTAGCTGAAATGGGAAGCTATTATCTAATGCAATTTAACCCTGTCATTGTCTCTTTCTGCTAATGTCTATTTTTATTTAAATGCAGATATGTAGCATGTCTTACCTTAAGTGTTCAGATAGAGAATGCAATGTAACCATGTATTTAGCATTTTACACAAGGTTTGTTTTCAGAACAATACGCATATGTAGCATGTCTTAGCTGAAATGGGAAGATACAGAATAATATAGAAATTTTTTTATTGGTATGTTTCTGACAAGTTTTAATATGGATTATGGTTTTTAAATAAAAAAAAATTATACAACAATATACTAGTTTAAGTATTCTGTTTGAATTATGTTCTGTTCAAAATTTATAGGTGATTCTGGGTATATGAGCCGGCCTTGGCTCATTACCCCCTTGCGTAGCCCGACTGATGTGTCTGAGGAGCGCTACAATAGGGCTCATAAGAGAACCAGGGCGGTGGTTGAAAGGATGTTCGGGCTCCTGAAGATGAGATTCAGGTGCCTGGACCGTTCTGGAGGAGCACTCCAGTACAACCCAAAGAAGGTGGCGAAGATCGTTGTAGCCTGTAGCGTCCTGCATAATATTGCACAGCGGGCTGGGATGCTGCAGGCCGTCCCGGTGGACAGAGACCTCCTCAGAGATGAGGAGGATGATCCTGTTCTAGAGGGGGAATTCCAGGACGAGGGACTTGATGTCAGAGCAGACGTCATCAACCGCCACTTTAGACGGTAAAGAATAGAAGTTAGACTGTGTAGTATTTTCAATAGATGTGAACTCTAGGGAAATGACAAGTAGAGAATTGTGCAAACATGTTAGTATTGATCAAATGTTAGAATAATTTTTAATTTTCATAATATAGGTGATGCTCTGGGCATTGGGTCCTATAGCGAGTCTTTGCCACCTGGTTTTTAAAGAGGACATCAGATGGTAAGTAGAAATGTTTGGACTGTTGCTGGCATGATTTGTACACAAAAACATCATATGGCATACATTTTAAGAAATAGATTTTTGTTTACACATTACTTAAAATGTACATAATCAGAAAGGGATACTCTAGAATGACTATGGTTCAATGTCACACAGAGGTTTTTTATGCTCAATATGACTCATCTTCACACTTGCTAGAAAATAACACAGGTTCATACACAGGCTTAGTAAGCTAGTGACAGATATTTATTATGAAATGGGGGGTGGGAGAGGGGTACAGAACTGATTCACACACTTGTATGATTTTTTTTTAATTAAATTTATTACATTAGGGAGATGACTTAATCTAAAGACTGAAAGGGAACAATTTGAAGCCTGACAGTCAAGATTGCCCAGACTGACAGTGGGGAAAAAGCCAAGATTGAAATTGAAGTATACCAATGGGATCATGTCTGGCATTATCTTTCAATTCTGCTGACCTTGAAAACCATACAAAGACATGTTCACATGGTAAGTGCAAACTATTTGATAGAATAAGGCTGTGGAGACATCCTATTGGAGACACTTAGATGATTTTCTATTTTGTAGAGGGTATTTCCCAGTCCTCTATTTAATGAACTGATGAATAAGACACCTATTGAAGATCAACTGTTTACCCCTGAATTGACTTTCAAAGACCATGCATTATCCAGGTTGGTGCATGCTAGTTAAGAATCACATGAAGAATGTTGATTATTGTTAGCTTACATACATTAGTCATACTTATTTCATCATTAGATATTTAGGGATCACAATCAGAAAAAGGAATACATATTATAGTTGATATAGAGGTATTTGAATGGACATGAAATATTAGATTTATGTTCAGCATACATATATTGTTGAAATGTGATATACATTATTATGTATAATTTGAATTTTGGATATTTAAATTGAATTTTTAATCAACAATATAATGGTGTATGTAATTCATTAATTTTAAATCAATTTAATGATTATCTTTAAAAAATGTTGATCAAAGTTAGAGCATAGACACCATATGATTTTAAATGTATTTTATGAATATTTGACAACGTGTGTATTAACTTTGTTCCATTTTTATTATTTTTCTTTTCAGATTGGCATCTGATGACTTCCAGGAATATTTAATTTTTTTCGATTAATTATATTTTGACATGTTAATACTAAACCTTTTATTATTAAATACATTATTTTGAACAGATTCTACTAAATATCAATATAATCTGTAAATAAATCAAACTTGGACTCCCATGACTGGTAGTTGGCTATTTGACAAGCACATGCATAAGATAAAATAATGCTTTAATATTAGAAAATAAAATGCTTCCGAGAATATAAATATATATTTTATAACATTAATTGGGGAGTCAGATTCTTCAATGCTTTTATATTGAAAATGTATATATTACAATTATTTAGGATATGTAGTAAAATAAAAATTTTTTTAACATATAATAAGGTGAAGTGGTTCAATTACATGAAAGTGACAGTGTTGTTAAATGTAAAAATAATTGTATAAGATCATGTATCTTCCTTAGGTATCTAAAAAAATTAATAGAAATTATTTAAATTATTACATTTATGAATGGTAGGTCATTTAACTTGATAATTTTTAAAAATTAGTTATTGGATGCCAGGTTAATCTATGTAATTTTCTAGTGGAGTCATTTAACTATACTTAGTAATATTATGTATTTATTACAATCTTACCTCTTGGGTTCGACATCAAATATCTATATAGAATGTAAATTCCCCTTTTGTTTATTTTGTCAATGTTAAATAAAAATACCAAATGTTTGGGTCCTTAAAGGGACAATCACAAAGTATATTTTGTATAGATTTTAAAAAATATCATACAAGAATTTAAACATATTTAGAAAGTACTATAGAATTACATTCAGTCTTTAAATATACTTGTTTTATAAAAAAAAAATGCACATATCTTAGTCAATGATATAAGGCATCTATATGCAAACAACAATCAGCATCAAAATAGCCTATGTAGAGATGTATTTAATCCAAGAATATATATAATTACAATATAATGATTGAATAACAAAACATATTAAGTTGTTCAAATATAAGAATATTATACAAAATGCATACATAACATATAGCTTAATGTCCCTCTACACTGAAGGCTAAAAAAGACATCATTTAATAAATATATTTCAGTCAGTGTGTAAAACAATCTAGAATTTAATCTTAATTTGCTTTACTCATATGTTAGACTCATTTAGCAAAAGGAAGGTGCCTAGGTTTATGATATTTTAAGCATTATTGTGAAATGTTTATTTAAAGGGACCTGAACTCAAAATATACTTAAAGGTAGACAGTTAAAAAATTAATGATTTATACATTCTGAATGAGTATTCTATTGGAATCAACTTTAAAACTTGTCTCATATTATGAATGCTCATTGTGATGTTGCTATCATTACTTTAAAAATAAGGCAGTAAATAGCTAATTTATTTGCTTCAGTACTCTGGACAGAACTTGATTGTTTGGAATAATTGATGCAACAATCGTCAAGGACAACCCATGTTTTTATAAAACAATTGTCCGTAATATAAAATATCATTATTGATTTGCAAAGAAACATAACAAGATAACTGTTAAAATTTGATAATCTGATTAAAGAATAAAGTTGATTAACATTTCATGCTCAATCACCAATGCTAAATTTGTTTGGACAGTGTCCCTTTAAGAGATTTAAAGAGTGTATTTACTTATCTTGATATCTTCACATACTTTGCTTGAAAAGCATATCGAGATCGGCTCAGTAGATGAAGATTGGTGGATGCACAGAGATGCCTTATGTGATTGGCTCAACCATGTGCATTTAAATTTCTTATGTTGAGGATATCTAAATACTAATGGAAAATGATTCACATTTTAAAGTCTAAACAATCTTCTATCTCTACAGATCATTTGATACAATTGTTTGTAATGTCTCTTTAAAACTAAAGACGCCATTGCACAATAACATATATGAGCACTTCAGACAAATACAAGCTCGAGGTTTATTTGCGAATAACAAAGCTGTAGTTTAATATTTATAAACAGATTATCCAAGTTACTGACATTCTAACCTGAATTTTAACATTAATAAATATTGCGTGGGAAACGCATCTTGAAACACCAGATTAGCATCTTTAAACATTAGAGTCTAATGTCACGCAATAGCACACAATCAATGTGCATTATAAAGACATTTAATAGAGCAATGTCAATACTTCACAATAAATGTATTTAAAGAACAATAAAGACATACAATATGAAATGTGTATTTGTATTAAAGAAACAGACCGTTATTAAAACGAGAAATGTCGACAACATTAATAATGTGACAGTATTAGATTTTAAAGAGTATTTAATCATTAATATTTAACGTATCACGGATATTAAATCTGCGTCACACATATCCGCATGACAGGCCCATGAGTTACAAATAAGTATACATGAAAAAAGAAGTTACAGCACCACCATGAGGTATGTGTAAGGAAGTTACTAAGATATGAAACATTAAGGAACGGCCAATCAGAGTTCATCACACAAACACAACTTGAGTCAGGATGGTCTCACACACATTCTAACAATATTTCTAACTTTTATCCAATCAGATGTACAGATAAATTGTCCCATGGTGCATCTCATGTTTACTTCACCATATAAAAGTCCATTACACGTTGCCATCTTTGTCAGTTCTCTAATGCCTGCTGGTGTATTTGTTTTTATATATTAAATATATATTATATATACGCAACTCGGCAGGCATGTCAGTTCCCAGGTTCACCAAGGAGGAGAGCGCTGCACTGGTCCACGCCGTCAAGGACTTTTATCCCCAGCTGTTTGGGAACAAGAGGAGGTTGACAGATGCGCACGTTAAGAAGGCCCTCTGGGAGTCTATCACCAATGCGGTTAGATTGGTGTGTGACGTCCAGAGGACCCAGGATCAGATCATGAGGAGATTCGGAGATATGAGGTTGCGTTTATCGAAAAAAGTAAACCTCATAAGGGACTGGGTACAAGCCCGTAAAAGAGGTGGCAAAAGAGAGGCCCCGCGGAAACTGTACCTACTCCCTTATGAGGTGACTTTATGCGAGCTCCTCAATCTCCGGGTCCCCAAAAGATTTAGATCCTCGCCATCCTCGGCCTCCTCTTCTTCCCTCCCAGCTGCGGGATCTGAAAGTCCTGACGCGGGGGACAGGGCAGATGCTTCTCCGTCCGGTGGCCTGGGAGGAGATGATAGAGAATCTGAACCAGGTAATTATCCAACTTCATATAATATTCTTATTTTTTTTATTATCCAAAAATGTGTATATAGTCAGATACTAAACCTATACAGATCTCACAACATACACTACATATGATGTTTAGATATCTGATTTTAGATTATTGACACATGAAATAGGAATGATGTTTCTTGCGCTCTACAGAATATGCGTCACAGAGCGGAAATGTAATTTCTCATCCACGTTAACATGGGTTTGCGGAAAGTGGCATTGCTTTATACATATTGGTGAAATGACGGATGCGTAATTCCGCTTGGAATCATTGCGCAATGATCGCGAAAATGGCATTTCTCATCCACGTTAACATGGGTTTGCGGAAAGTGGCATTGCTTTATACATGTTGTTAAAAATTAAATGGGAATTCTTAGATTAGTGAAGAATACAGTATTCTTATTTTCAATATTATAGCTAATAAAAAACCAATAATACAAAACAATTATAACATATGGCCATCAATTGATGATTATGTAATAACAAGCAGATATTCTTAAAGATACAGTAAACAACACAACTGATTGAAAATAAGAGTCCAGGATATATTTTTAATTAATTTAATTGAGGAAACTATTAACTCATGGGACTACCAAAGGATTAATATTTTTCAATTGATTTGTTATTAATGTAAATTTTTTAAACATGGCATGATTAGTATTAATGATATGCAATCCTCATTTAATATATTACAGATATGGATGTGGCTGCTGGATCCTCAAGCCAGGGCTTGTCACAGTATGGTATGTCTCTTTTTAATTGACATTTGTCTTAGAAACATGGACTGAACATTACATACTAAATACACATTGTTCAATATTTAGATGTAATGTCTATTTAATAGATGAAAATTAAATAATTATTCGGATATCCTTAAATAACATATTACATTTTAATTGCATGCTCAATACCATTCATGACATCAACATATGGAGTAGATAATTCATTAACAACAACATTGTGGAATCAATTTAATTTTACATTAAAGGGATACTGAGCTACAATTATTAATATTGTCATTCAGATACAGTATGCAATATTAATAAACACAAAAATATAATACTATCATATGTGACATATTCTATTGCTAAATGTATTGTAAAATAAAGAAAGTACGTTTATGTGCATCTAAATTTTGGTTGACCAACCTGGGTTTTTATTGATGATTGGTGGATACCTTCAACAAACAATATTTATTGAATCCAATATTCCTTATCTGCCTTTAAGATTAATATCGAGCAACATTCTAATTATAATAGGAGTCAATGTTAAATCATTTTTTACAGTTTGAACATAGAAATCAATTATTTAAATTAATCATGTCAGTGTCCCTTTAAGACAAAATAGATTCATTCATCTTTACATTCTTTTTATTAAAAACTATTGATATATAAATCACATTCTCTGTTGGAGTTACTTTATAGATATCTGCATACTCTAACAGCACCATGATTACATATTTGTAATAATCAATTTTGTTTTGTATTGTGATAAATATGTGTTGTGTCCTAAACAAGATTACTGTACATTGCAAAAATGGCTCGATGTGACACATGTGTTTGTTTAGATTTGTCAACAGATGCTACTCAATATGTGGTTTGTGTGTATTCTTGTAACTTCTTAAGGACATATGACGGAATTATTCCGTCATAAAACAATTGAGCAAAGTGAAAGGCGTGTCCTTAAAGGGTTAAGAACATTGATCATTGGGTATATTTAGATATGCAATAGCAGCATCTGAGATGACTTTGATGTCTAATGTAGTCTGACATTAAACATATGTTCAATACAGATATTTTTACAGAATCCCCTTGATTCAATCAAGCATTTTCTGGTGTAATGACTGCTCTATTCTTCACATTTTAAAGTTGATTAATGTTAAAATTCTAGACAGATGTGATTTAGTGATATCCCAAATGTGTTTAATAATATATATCTATATCATTCATAGAGAGAGTTGGTGTGGTGAGCCCACAGGAATCCAGCAGTGACATAGAGACGCCTTTGCGGTCTCCTGGTAAGTCCATTGACTCATTTATATGTAATTGAAGGTGTATTGCTAATCAATATTATGATCATGATTCTGATGAAGCATAACATTATAAAAATTCAAAATATTTATCTTCTGATTATATATTAATTTATTTTTCATATTGAACGATTAATAATTTCTACTTTATTAGTCTACACATTTGTTATTCATAAGATGTATAACATATGTTTGTTTCCATTAGATTTTTTGACAACAGTCATCAAGTGATACACACATGAGAAATCTTAAATGTTCTATGTACTATGCTTTTATGAATTTAACATTAATACAAACAATACATTAAAATTAATATTCATTGACAATAACAAATCTATTGTCATTTGTATGCTCCATCAAAATGATGTAAATCATAACTTTGTGTGTGTATATCTTTAATGCAACATTGATGTGCGTATTTGAGCAACAGTAACATATGTTATAATATCTGATCTTAACGTGTACACAACATGTTATGTTTTACAGAGATTGCTGTCACATGTGGGACGGAGGAGGAAGAGGCTGCCTTGGAGTCTGATGGTATGTGAAATATATCTATCATGTTTCCAACATGTTTTTTTTTTGGAAATCATTTTATTGAAGACATTAAAAGTCTACAGCTTTTGCCCTTTAAAAAGGAATATTATTTGTCTGTTCAAATACACTACTGCCCCCTTTCTATATCAGGCAGCATGAAATTCTGCTTGTATATTTATTTTGAAAAATTTCTAATTCATGCCATCATTATGTCACATGCATATTCCATGCCAAAAAACAATAATAAGGTTCAAATTGTACAGACAGTCATTGATATTCATCTGAGTGCCTATATACATACCATATCCTCATTTCAGAATTGTTTAAAAATTCAAACACACTTCGAAGTATATTGAAAACATAATCAATTTGAAATGCGTTGATTTGATGTCAGGATGTATGAGATGTTAATATATTTTCTTTACATTTTCAGATGGATCCACCACTTCTGGTCATCTGGTTTCCGCCCCTGCCCAGTCACAGACCCCTCCCCAGGCACACACCCCTGACCATGGCCACACCCCTGCACAGACCCAGAACCCTGCCCATGACCAAACTCATGACCATGCCCAGACCACTGCCAGCCCTTCACATATTTCATATCCTGTCCATCCCAAAAAACGCCCATACACCCCCCTTCGCCGCTCTCCCCGTATTCTGGCCCGTACAGCTGCCCAGACCCAAACTCCCCACTCCCCAGCTGTACGGCCTACCCCGGAGCGGCAGCTCAGCCCTCCCCAAGCCATTCACATCCCTCCCCAAGCCAATCCCATCCCTCCCCCCTGTCTCAACCTTCATTGTCCTGGGTGTCAGATTGTCCTTCCCAGGCACAGCTGTAAGTATCATTCTAAATACACTTTATAAGATACTTAAAGGTACAGTGAAGTTAAATTGTGATTCAAATCCAGCATGCAATGTTAATCAAATTTATAATTTCATACTCTTATTAATTATTCGTCATTCTCTTGATATATTTTTGTAAAAAAAGTAATTACTATAATTAGTTTAAACAATAAAATAAATCTGGCCATCATTTCTTTATTGTTGGATGAATGTATCCATCAACCAGCATGCACAAACAAAGTTGATAAACAAATATTTGCTTCCATAAAAAGCAACATTCTTGCTTTCAAAATATAGCTTGAGAATTAAAACATATAATGAATATGTGTAATTTATAAAGATTTGTCATGTCATGCTCTATCTGAATGAGTCCATTAAATATTTAGGTTCAGTGTCCCTTTAATTGGATATCACTACATATACCAATCACCACTACTTGGATCCAATATTTTATGTACAAATGTGGATACATTATCTCTTGTCTAACCCAGTGGGAATGTAATTTCTTCTGGTTGCTATGTTTACACAGCTTGTCCTCAATGCAAAAATGTTTAAGGATAGGTGTGCCTACCACAGTCTAAATTTAATTTTTAAATTTCTGATGTAAGTACAATGTAAATCCTTTAACAAGATTTGATACACTCAAGCTGTATAAGTGGATCATCTAAAACCAATTAAAGGGGACAACATGTTTGAGTAACATGTCCCTTTAATGATTTCTGTCTGTCTGAATAACCTAATTCATGTGTAAAGAATAAATGTAAACTAATTAATGTAAATAATTATTTGTCTTTATGATGACAATGTATGTATTAAAATTTTTAGTCTGTTGTGTAATTATCCTTAATATTTAATTTTATTTTATTTTAGGCTGTGACTCAGCATGGCTCATGCTAGAAGGGATAGCAAGAGTAGAGCAGGCCGTGTTGAGGAACGCAGCTGTCCTGAGAGGGATGAACGACACCATGCAGGCCCAGCTCCGGGTTCAGGACTTGACTCTGCGTGAAATTATGCAATTACGTTCAATGCCTGAATCTGGAGCTGGACATGCACAGGACAATGAAGAGGATGACCAGTAAGTGGAGGATCTGGATATGCTCCATGGTGGCAGATAAGAATCCTCCGTCCACATGTTGAATTTTTATTGTTAGTGTTGCCATTTGGCCTTTTTTTCTGTTTATTGTTGTGCCTGTTGCACTCTTTTACCTTGTCATATGTCTCCAATGGGGCTATGCTGGCCCTTGGCAACTCTCTTCATGGACTGTGATGCACTGTGTTACCTTGCCATGTGTCTCCAATGGGGCTATGCTGGCCCTTGGCAACTCTCTTCATGGACTGTGATGCACTGTGTTACCTTGTCATGTGTCTCCAATGGGGCTATGCTGGCTCTTGCCAACTCTCTTCATGGACTGTGATGCACTGTGTTACCTTGTCATATGTCTCCAATGGGGCTATGCTGGCCCTTGGCAACTCTCTTCATGGACTGTGATGCACTGTGTTACCTTGCCATGTGTCTCCAATGGGGCTATGCTGGCCCTTGGCAACTCTCTTCATGGACTGTGATGCACTGTGTTACCTTGTCATATGGCTCATAGATTCCTTATTTTTACAAGATTATTTATAAACGTTGTGTATGTTTTCTTACATACTAATAAAATACATTTTATTTCACAAATAATTGTCCTCATTCTTCCTGTTATTTTTTGAAAGCTCTAGTTTATGTTGTTGATCCTTAAAGGGACCTACCAAATATATTTGTTATACTGAAATCATATATGTAAGACAATAGTAAATGACTTTAAGATTAACATCTCCAATGTAATCTTATTATTTGTCTTTATATTATTTTCTCTTAGCTCTATCATTGCCTGATTATGATTAGCGGAGTAATTTCTTTATATATGTATATATAGATTGGTATTTGCGTATATATGTATATTTAAATGTTCAGATCCATGTGTGTATTTAGAAAGTCTGCATGAATTGATGCACCTTTACCAAATGATCTGAGTATTGATAAAATGATATAATCCCTGTAAAGTCTTCATTTTATTGAAATAGTATTGACTATGTGTATGCTCTTTTTAAAAACAAAATAATGTCCCTTTAAGTGATGTTGATCACAATTGTTAATGAATGTATTTCCATTTGTAAAGCGTTTTTGTCCTTTTTACAAGAACAAAGACATATAATTTTATTAATAAACAATCTTATTGTAATGTTGACAGCACCTGTATTTCATTTTCAAATCTATATTAGTGTAAAGGTGTAACCAAATAAATCTCTGTGTGTAATGCAAATAATTTAGATGATGAATATTAGTTAACTAATATGTTAACAAAATACATCTCCTCCCATATATGGCTATAGGTAGGCTGACAATAATTAAACCTGAATAAATGACACGTTTAATCAATACATGTATAACTATTGTTATTCAACAACAATCCAAACATATCTTAAAACATCAATGGCATATGTATTTCTCATGTGTATCTTTTAAATGTTAAAGATATACACCATAGCTATAGTTCAAGGTACAGTCAAGTCCGAAAAGATGAATCAGGATTTGTTGTCATTCCTAGATAGCAATCTACACACATACTAGTTCCTAAAATATAAATACGTTTCTTAGTGATATGCCAAGCTGTCACTGAGTCCTTGTATTGTCAGCGGTTTTTCAGCGATCTCGGATGCGCCATGTTGCTTAAGACGTCACCTGCCAGGCTGTCCAATGATTCCTTGTATTGACTGACGTTCTTACGTGATCAGGAATATGCCTTTTATTGGATTGCGTTTTGACGCGATCAAGGATGCGCCTTTTATTTTGGGCGTTCTTACGTGATCAATAATGTGCCTTTCATTGGATGGCGTTCTTACGTGATCAAGGAAGCGCGATGTTAAGACGGCACATGTAAAGGTAAAAAAACGTCTGATTGGATTACGTAGTCCCGCAATATTTGTGCACGTTAAAAACGTTTGTGACTGCATCCAATTTTAAAAAGCTTGCGAATATGTATTATTTGCATCATGTTACATTGTTGACCCGTAGCTGATAAAGACCACCACATTCTCTTTTTCTGTATGTCTGGTTGAATCAACGAACTAAAGAAAAATGTTTTCATGCATAGGATATTTCTAGGCAAGTGCAAATCTCTACAGTCCATGTTTAATATGTTTGTCAACAATATGTTCCTTTTTCTTAAAAAATTAATGTTGTGTTTAATGTTGAATATATCTAATTAATAAATAAGCGCTATTGTGTTTGAATAAAGTAATCAATATGCATTTATCTTTATCATATGCTAAATATATGATGCCGACTTCTTCTAAATGTAATTTCGTTGTATATTTTATTAAAGGTTCATTAGACACTCACATTATAAATCAAAAGCTTGGATTTTGTCTCTAGTTAGATAGTCCATTGTTTAACCAATACGTTTATTTTTTCTTCTGTTCTAAGAAAATGTAAGTAATTTTCTTACTCCTCGCAAAGCCTCTGAGTTTCATGTGAGTACATTCTCCAGCTTTCTCCAGTTTGTGTAAAGGGTCTTTTCATATGTTAATGATGGTGTATTGTGTTGTTTTACGGTTGTAATGGGGGTTTCGTCTATATTTTCAATATAGCTAACCCTATTTTATTTTCAAGTGTTTGAAGCTTTTTAAGATTGATATCAGTATATGTTAATCTTGTTGTTTGTAGTAGTGTCTATTACATACAGTTATGTTAAAAATATAGGATACTGTCCCTTGAATGCAAATGTTGTTTTTTGTATCATGTATGAGATCCACATAGTTTAATCTTCAAATATATTATTGTTAGCATATTTTCTCCCCCCCCCCCTCCTAAAAGGACTTTAAACCATATTCATTGTTAAATAAAAATGTCTTTACAATAAAATATTAACACAATAATGTCTCTTAAAGAAAATAGACTTTATTTAACACGTCAATATAAATGTGATTTCAATTTTTTTTTATTTGACAAAGTACATGTAGATATACCAACAAGTTTAAAATATGTGTTAGCATATGTAATGTTGTTAAAGGGACAGTTTAGAAAATATATAATGTTTGTCATTATTCTAAAAGTAAATTCTGTAATATCAAGGATATCAAATGTTTCTCAACAATTGAACATTTGTCTGGGTTTATTTAAATTTGCTATCTAAACTTATGAGGTTGGTGTGCTCATTTCTTCCATCTTGAAGAGTGCTTGTAATCATTATACAATTTGAGCACTAGAGGGCATTTTGATAGCATTTGTATATGTAAAACCTTGGGCTCATACAGCATATTATTGACCATGTATTGATCATTGATATCTAAAATGTTGTTATGTCAGAACAACAAATAAGTGGTCATTTTTCATAGTCATAGATACAAGGGTAAGCACATAAGTCACACATGTATTTCTCCATGTTTTGTTGTTTCAAACTTTATAATGCGTAATACAGTGTTTTCTTTGTAATCAATCATTTTCTGACTGTCCCTTTAAGCTGTGTTATTGGCATTCAAACAGTAATATGCCATCATGGAAAATTGTTATGGTAATTGAGTTAGCGATTGGGGAAACAGTTTGGACATCACATCACAGAAACCAATCAATATCATGAACAAGGATAGGTATGTGATGATGTGGTTTTCACACACTTATAACCCACACTCTGCAAACAATCTGCCTCCATGGACCCGGCCCCATAGAAGTCGATTATATACAGAGTGTGGTCCACAAGTGTATGAAAACCACATCATCACATACCTATCCATTACACATTAAATTAAAAAAAGCAGTGAAGATGAAAAAAATACTTACTTCCTCTTCCTTCCCCTCTTCCCACGGGGCTGAGGCTCTGGGAGAGGCAACTGCCGACTCCGAAGAGTCCTCCTTGGAGCTGTTGTGGGAGGAGTGGAAGGAAGAGTACTGGGACGACCAAGGTGAGGAGTAGATGGCTGGGGAGGAGAAGATGGATGAGGAGGAGAAGATGGCTGAGGAGGATGAGTAGATGGCTGAGGAGGAGGAGGAGTAGATGGCTGAGGAGGAGGAGTAGATGGCTGAGGAGGATGAGATGGGCCGGCAGGAGGAGATGGCCCAGCAGCAAGAGGCCCAGCAACAAGAGGCACAGCAACAGGAGGTAGACCAGCATGCGCCTCCCGGAAAAAAGTGAACATTTGTTGATGAAGATTAAATATTCTTGTTTGGCCTTCTTCTATTCTATTCAGTATGTTGATGATTTCATTTTGGCCTTGAATAATCTGATTTTGGCCATCAAGTATTCTGTGTCATCCTTCTATATTTTCTATCCGGGAGGTACGCATCTGGTCTATGTACTCCAGTAGAACCCGCACCTCCGCTATTTCCTCTTGTTGTGCATGTTGAACCCGTGCACGGCGGGGTGCCCGTGCACGGCGGAGTGCGGGTCTTTGAGGGACCTCGGGTTCCGCGGGTTCCTCCTGTGCTTCCGGGGCCTCTTGATCATCTCCCGTGCGCTGTTCGTCACGGGGGGCCTCTTCCCTCCGAAGTGGAAATTCCTCACCACCACTCTCATCCCGGGGAGATGCAGGAGGCTGTGCTGCCTCGTCCCCAGACTCTGTATATAAAAAAAAAATGAAAAAAAAAATGTATATATTAGCATATTTGCAAATAAAGGTTTAAATGACTTAGCTTACGATACAATTACAAATGCAGAATCATTAATCCACTTTGAAATCTAACAAACAATCAATACTATTTCCGCTTTTTATAAACCGTGTTTGTGATATCTCTGGTCAATGTGAATGTTTTTGCGTTTTTTTTCAGTCTGTTTAAATGCACACCTAACCTATAGCCTAGATACTGATGTAACCGCAAAGTAATAGAATGCGTGTAAACAACGTTATAGCATTAATCTGATCCTTAACACATGAAACGCAATGTTTTATCTTTCATGATTTAGAAGCATACATTTTGTATCAACTTTCGAATGTACTTTTCTTATCTAATTCGCTTCATTCTCTGGATATTCTTTGCTGAAAAGCATATCTAAATATGCTTATAAGATGCTGATTGTTAGCTGAATATAGCTGCCTCCTGTGATTGTTTCACCGTGTGCATGGCTATTTCTTCATTAAAATATATCTCAAGAATGAATCAAATGAGGTAATATAAGTACATTTGAATGTTTTGTCAAATTGTATTCGCTACCTCAATCATGAAAGTAAATGTTTGCGTATAGTGTCCCTTGAAATACATTTGTATGTGAAATTATTGTTCAATAAGCTTACCGTCAGATGAGAGTGGCAGGTTCCCGGTATCGATTCCTCCGATACCGACTACTTCCACCTCGGAGATGCTGGGACGCAACATTTCCTCCCATCGGCAGTAGTCCATTTCAATGGCAGGGCCGCCACCGGTCCCTGCGGCATGTCGGGCCTCCAGGCTTAACTTTTTTTTCAGTTCAAGTTTACAGTCCCGGTACCGATGTTTGATAGAATCCATATCGCGGTTCCGGCCACCCACTGCATTGACTGCATTCCTAATCTCGTTCCAGAGCCTGCTCCTGTCAGTCGGGGTGGTCTTTTGGTGCTGCAGCATCCTATGCCTGGCCATATAGGCCTCTACGAGGGCCTCCTTCTCCTCCATCGAAAACCTCGCCTCCCTGGTCGCCTTGGCCTTCCCCTGTGATGATGCCCTCTGTTTCCCGGACTGTGAAGCCCTACTCTGACCGCCACTGGGCCCAGCCACTTGGTCATCTTGAACCAAGTGGCTGGGTCCACCCACCGCTTCCACCCCCGCTTCCTGCCCCCCTTCCTGCCCTGTTCCTCTCCCCCTCCCTCTACTACCCCCTCTACCTGTCCCCTGCCTGGCCTCCATCTCTTCCCTAAACTAAACCCCAAATAATCAAACAAAAAGTGAGTGTGATGAAATTAAAGGGGGTCAAAATAAAGAACTAAAAAGACAAAAAAGGTGCTTAAAGTGTGAGAGGGATGTAAAAAACAAAGAGGGTAAGGAGTCTTTAAATAAACGAAAAGAATAAGACTAAAAGGAGGATATGTAAACTAAATGTAACTAGGGGATGGGTATGGGATGGGTATGGGGTATGGGATAAGAGTAAATGGGATGAAAGGGAATGGGACTACAAGGAATGGGGTATGGAGTGTAGTATGAGGGGGTAGGGGGTATGGAGTGTATGTAGTGTTATTGATAAGTGTATGTATGTATTGAATGTGTTTGCGTGTAAATGTGTTAAGTGTACAGAAAAATCACTCGCTCGCTAACTCACACTACTTCTAATTCTCACTAACAAACACTCCCACTAACGCTCACTAACTACCACTAACTGACGCTCACACTAACAACTCTCACTAATAACTCCCACTAACTCACTCACGCTCCCACTAACAGACTCTCTCCCACTCCCACTAACTACCACTAACTCACTCACTCTCTCACGCTAACACTACCAACTGACTCTCTCACGCTAACACTAACTCTCAAAAATTCGCAAACTCTCTATTCTTAAACCTCCAATCTCCAAAGACCCAACAGCAACACAGTCAAAGAAGCCATGCTTGTGTGGTGCTTATATACCCTGTGTAAATATTTAATGATGTACCTATTTGCGTTGTAAATAGTGTTCAGGTGTGCTTTATTAGCAATTAATATTATTGCAATGTGTATTAGTTGTGTGAATTTGCGCATGCTCATTTTGAGTTGGTATTTGTGGAATGTGTAGAATGCGATGATGTCATAGTGGTCGTTTTCTCTAACATTGTCCAATAGTATTCTTTTTAAATGTGAATTTGCGATGGTGTGTTCTTTGTGAAGTGTTGTATATGTATGTTTGTCCTAATATATAGTGATATTGAATACGATCTTTTTTCTAGTGTATGTATATCATTTTTAATCCTTGTTGTTATTTAGCGATTTTCCGCATCTTAAAGTATATGCGTATTCCCCGTATAAAATTTTATTAAAACATCCCCCGCTTGTGAATGTGTAATGCTTGTGTGATTTGTTGATTGATTGTTGTTGTGACATTTGCGGCGTGTTATTGTTGTGCATGATGTGGTATGCGTCATATGACTGAGCTGTGCGTATTCTCGCGAGATCGAGTGTTAGGTGAAAAAAGCAATTTTTTTGCTTTCCCATTGATCTCTATGGGAGACTGTCTTACGCGGGCAGTATTACGCGTGTGACATACACGCGTTAGGAGCATCGTTAGATGGTCTTATTTTAACTCTAAATACCGGAGTCAAACAATGCCGTGCGTTAGACATAAACACGCGTGGCGTTAACAGCCCTTTTACCGCCGAACTCTAAATCTAGCCGATAGGGATTATGTTTATTTTTTTTTATTTTTGATAGTTTGGTTTATTATTTTTTGTAATTTTAGATAATTTTAATTTAAAATTGTTTTTATTTTAATTGTAATTTAGTATTTTATTATTTTATGTAATTTGAGATCAATTTAGGGGGTGTTAGGTTAGGGGGGTTAAATTAGGTTTATTGTGATGTGGGGGTATGGCGCTTTAGGGGTTAATAGATTAGTTTTATTGCGATGTGGGAGCTTGGCGGTTTAGGGATTAATAAATTAGGTTAATTGGAATGTGGGGGTTTGGCGGTTTAGGGGTTAATAGATTCATTAGGTTTATTGCGATGTGGGGGTTTGGCGGTTTAGGGGTTAATACATTTATTATTAGTTGCAATGTGGTGTGATGGCGGATTTAAGGGTTTTAGGTGTCGGGTTTATTTTTGGGACGCGGGTTAGACTTTTACGGGAGATTTGAATTTTTTTCTTTTTTTTTCTTAGGCGCCGGCAGTTTCTAAACTGCCGTAAGTCACTGGTGACTCCAGAAATGTGTATTTACGCACATTTCTGAACATCGCTAGTTTATCTGACTTACGGCACTTTATGCACTGCCGGCGGGGTTAATGCGATTCCCCGATGTGCAAGGTGAAATTTCGGGCAGCGCGGGTTTCAGCAGTTGCGCTGAAGACTGCGCCGTATATGTAATCTCGGCCCTGAAGTTAATGATACAGCTGTAAAAAAGCCGGTAACATCTTAGCGCACTGCTTCTGTCACATGAAGCAACAATATGTGTGCTGCAAGATGGCGGCGCCCAGTATAAAATGCAGAGCTTTACCAACTAGATTCTGTAATGACATCAAATAAAAAAAACAGCTTTAAAGAGAGCTGCAAGTACAGGAGGGAAAATAATAGCGCAATGAGTAGTAACCTACTGTAGTTGTACCCAGCAGTTTAACGTACCTTTAATGCTGTAGAAATCACTGACAGGACTCTGGGATACAATTATTATTATTATTATACTTTATTTATGCAGCGCCAACATATTCCGCAGCGTTTTTCCAAAATTACAATCCATTTAAATAAAACAATATAAAATTTGTAATAGACAGGACAAAATTTACAAACACATACAGGAGGAATTAAGGGGCCTATTCCTGGAACAATCTAGAAGGGTAGGAGGTTGAGAAACAGGAGGTGAAGACTGCAAGATTGAGAAAGATGTTAATACCGAGTTAGATGAGGGAAATGTTGTAAGGTAAGTGAAATTAATTTATTATTGAGTTGGGTGGTAGGCTTCTCTGAACAGAAAAGTATTCAGAGAGCATTTAAAGGAAGAAAGATTAGGGCAAAGCCTGACACCACGAGGGACTGTATTCCAGAGGGTAGGTGCTGCTCGACAGAAGTCCTGCAGTCTAGCATGAGAAGAGGGGATAGTCGCGGATGTAAGGAACAGGTCATTGTTGGATCTTAGTGGGAGGGCTGGAATATACTTGTTTATTAGAGAGGATAGGTAGAGGGGAGCAGCATTGGTGAGAGCTTTGTATGTAAGTGTGAGAATTTTTAATTTAATTCTGCTATTAATGGGGAGCCAAGAGAGAGGTGGAAGATGTAGGTAAGAGCAGGAGTGAGGGTGGAAGATAGGGAGGGTATTAGATGGGAAGGGATAGGGTCGAGCGGGCAGGTAGTGAGGCGTGAGGAAGATAGTAAGTAAGAAACTTCATTCTCAGTGGCTGGATGGAAGATTCAGAGGGTGGCAGAGGGAGTAACTGGGCCTATTGATGGAATATTGCAGGTTGGTGTTGGGATGTTGCTCCGGATAGTATGTGTTTTGTTTACAATGTAGTCTGCCAGGTCTTGAGCACTAAAGACAGACAGGGGAGGTGGAGCAGGTGGGTAGAGGAGAGAGTTAAAGGTGGAGAAGAGTTGTTTAGGGTTTGAAGAAAGAGTAGATATGAGAGAAGAGAAGTAGGTTTGCTTGGCTAAGTGAAGGGCAGAAGTGTATGAATGAAGAATAAACTTACAGTGTATGAAATTAGGTTCAGAGTGAGTTTTCCTCCAGACACGCTCAGCAGTACGGGAGCATTTTTGCAAAAAGCGTGTTTGCTGAGAGTGCCAGGGCTGTAACTGTTGGCATGATGTTTTGCGCTGTTGGAGAGGGGCAAGTGTGTCTAGTGCAGAGGAGAGAGTTTTGTTATAGTGGGCTGTAGCGAGATCAGGGCAGGTTATAGTGGAAGCGTGAGGGAGGAGATCTTGAATGATTTTTGAAAATTGGAGAGGATCCACAGCATGTGGACAGGATGGAGAAGTGGGTTTAGCTGTTGTATCAATATTATAGGTGACCAGGTAATGGTATGAAATGGGAAAAGGGAGACAGGTGGGGTCAGATATAGAACTGAGGTAGTAAAATACCAGGTCAATGGAGTGTCCATCACGGTGAGTAGGAAATAGGGTGGATTGTGAGAGACCAAAGGAGGATGTGAATGAAAGAAGTTTAGAGGTAGTAGGGACAGACGGGTTGTCAATGGGAATGTTGAAGTCCCCAAGAATTACGGTTGGTATATTTGTAGAGAGAAAGTGAGGAAGCCAGGCAGCAAAGTTGTCAAGGAATTGGGAGGTTGGTCCAGGAGGGCGATAGATGACTGCCACTTTGAGGGATGGAGGGGAGAACAGGCGAATACAGTGGACTTCAAAGGAGGAGAAGGAGAGAGATGGTATTGGAGGTAGGTACTGATAAGTGCAGGAGGGGGAGAGCAGGATCCCAACACCGCCACCACGTTTCTCACCTGGCCTAGGGGTATGGCTAAAGTGAAGACAGCAGTGGAAACAGTGTCGGAAGAAGATAGCCAGGTTTCGGTAATTGCTAAAAGGGTGAAAGCATTTGATATAAACAGGTCATGAATGGTTGTAAGTTTGTTGCAGACAGAGCGAGAGTTCCATGGTGAAAGGAATGTGTGCATATGGGATTCATTGGATGGAAATGAGGTTATGTGTGTTGCTTTTATTAAAGTTTCTATAAGGAGTGTGTGATTGGGTAATGGTGGGAATGAGGGTGGGCCCAGGATTTGGAGAGATGTCGCCTGATGCTAATAGCAGCAAGATGGAAAGTAAGAGTAGGTGAGAATAAGATTTATAGCAGTGGGGGTATTTCTGTGAAGTGGTGCAGTTTAGTGACATAGATTTTAAAATAGAAATTAGTTCATGAGAGCTAAGGTAAGGAGAGGAAAGGACAGAGGAGCCTATATAAACTGCATGTGGAGAAGGGTAAGGTATGAGCATGTGAGCATAAGACTGTTGAAAGGAAAAGTAGTCCTGAAAACAAAGCAGAATATTAAGTGCAAAAAATTGTTTTTGAAATGAAAATATTTAGCTTGCCTCAAATCTTCTTCAAATCTTGTCTAATTCTTAGTGCTGTCACTTAAAGGGACAGTCTAGTCCAAAACAAACTTTCATTATTCAGATAGGGCATGTGATTTTACACAATTTTCCAATTTACTTCTATCACCAGTTTTGCTTTGTTTTCTTTGTATTCTTAGTTGAAAGCTAAATCTAGGAGATTCATATGCTAATTTCTAAGCCCTTGAAGGCTGCCTCTTAGCTCAGGGCATTTTGACAGTTTTTCACCACTAGAGGGTGATAGTTCATGAGTTTCATATAGATAACACTGCTCACGCACGTGACGTTCCTAGGAGCCAGCACTGATTGGCTAAAATGCAAGTCTGTCAAAAGAACTGAAATAAGGGGCAGGTTGCAGAGGCTTAGAAACAAGATAATCACAGAGGTAAAAAGTGTATTAATATAACTGTGTTGGTTATGCAAAACTAGGGAATGGGTAATAAAGGGATTATCTATCTTTTAAAACAATAAATATTCTGGTGTAGACTGTCCCTTTAAAGATGGTCACTTAGACAGATAGGAGCTTAGAGAGATGGTGTGCTCTGCAAATGCTAAACCCTGCAAATGCTTTCCCTATAGCTGATCTTAGATTTATAGGGCTTTTGCAGACACATGAGTTTAATAAATTAAGTGGAGACAGGGAGATGAGTGACACCCAGGTGATAAAAATTAAGAACTAGATCAAAGGGTTAGATGCAAGTAAAACAATATTGGGTAGGGATTAGTTAAAGTGAAGGTAAAGTTTTACCTATCTCTGTACACAAATGAATTAGTCACAGTTTAAACAATATAATCGCCAATCAGATTTTTCCTACCTTAATTCCGATTGGCTGATAGAATCCTATCAGCCAATCGGAATTCGAGGGACGCCATCTTGGATGACGTCACTTAAAGGAATATTCATTCGGCGAGTAGGCGTCGGTGGATGAAGATGGCTCCGCGTCGGCTGCTTTGAAGATGGCTCCGCTCCGCTCTGGATGGATGAAGATTGAAGACACCGCCTGGATGAAGACTTCAATCGGATGGAAGACCTCTTCAGCGCCCCTTGGATGAAGACTTCGGCCGCTGCGGATGTCTTCTTCTGTTCCATCGGTGGTCGGCTGGCTGAAGACAGCTAAAGGTAGGATGATCTTCAGGTGGTAGTGTTAGGTTTATTTAAGGGGGGTTTGGGTTAGAGTAGGGGTATGCGGGTGGTGGGTTTTAATGTTGGGGGGTGGTATTGTGTTTTTTTTTACAGGCAAAAGAGCTGATTTCTTTGGGGCATGCCCCGCAAAAGGCCCTTTTAAGGGCTGGTAAGGTAATAGAGCTGTTAACTTTCGTAATTTAGAATAGGGTAGGGCATTTTTTTATTTTGGGGGGCTTTGTTATTTTATTAGGGGGCTTAGATTAGGTGTAATTAGCTTAAAAATCTTGTAATAATTTTTTATTTTTTGTAACTTAGTTTTTTTAATTTTTTGTACCTTAGTTAGTTTATTTAATTGTATTTAATTGTAGGTATTTGTAGATAATTAATTTAATTTATTTAATGATAGTGTTAGGTTTAATTGTAACTTAGGTTAGGATTTATTTTACAGGTAATTTTGTATTTCTTTTAGCTAGGTAGTTATTAAATAGTTAATAACTATTTAATAACTATTCTACCTAGTTAAAATAAATACAAAGTTACCTGTAAAATAAATATAAATCCTAAAATAGCTACAATGTAATTATTAATTACATTGTAGCTATCTTAGGGTTTATTTTACAGGTAAGTATTTAGTTTTAAATAGGAATAATTTATTTAATGATAGTGTAGTGTTAGGTGTAATTGTAACTTAGGTTAGTTTTTATTTTACAGGTAAATTTGTCTTTATTTTAGCTAGGTAGCTATTAAATAGTTAATAACTATTTAATAGCTATTGTGCCTAGTTAAAATAAATTGAAATTTGCCTGTAAAATAAAAATAAATCCTAAAATAGCTACAATATAATTATTAGTTATATTGTAGCTATATTAGGGTTTATTTTATAGGTAAATATTTAGTTTTAAATAGGATTAATTTAGTTAATAATAGTAATTTTATTTAGATTTATTAAAATAATATTTAAGTTAGGGGGTGTTAGGGTTAGACTTAGGTTTAGGGGTTAATTAGTTTAATATAGATGGCGACGCTATAGGGGGGCAGGATAGGGGTTAATACATTTATTATAGGTGGCGACGGTGTAGGGGGGGCAGATTAGGGGTTAATAAGTTTAATATAGGTTGCGGCGGGGTCCGGGAGCGGCGGTTTAGGGGTTAAACAATTTATTTAGTTGCGGCGGGGTACGGGATTGGCAGGATAGGGGTTAATAAATTTATTATAGGTGGCGGCGGTATAGGGGGGCAGGATAGGGGTTAATAGGTATTATGTAGGTGGCGGCGGGGTCCGGGAGCGGCGGTTTAGGGGTTAATCAGTTTATTAGAGCGGCGGTGGGCTTCGGGAGCGGCGGTTTAGGGGTTAATACATTTATTATGGTTGCGGCGGGGTCTAGGAGCGGTGGTTTAGGGGTTAATAACTTTATTTAGTTGCGTGGGGCTCCGGGGGCGCCGGTATAGGGGGTAGAACAGTATAGTATAGTGTGAGTGCTTAGTGACAGGGGTATCAATAAAGCTGGGAAAAAGCCGAAGAGCAGCGAGATCGGATGATTAATAACTATCACAGTCCGCTGCTCATTGCCCCGTACTTGGTACGCAGCTTTTTGACAGCTTTATTGATAACTTTGGCAAATGTATTCAGGTCCGCGGCGGCGATGGTAGGCGAGCTTAGGCGGGCGTATTGGGTCCGGCGATGGCAGGTAAGTAGACACGTTGATAACTAGAGGCTTATTTCTCCACTCTCTCACTTCAACAATTTCCTATTTATATCCAGATGTTGTCTTACCCAGAATCACCAACCTCATTTTGCTTTTATTTTAAAGTATTATTTAATTTCAGGCATAAAATAAAAAAATATTAAAAATGAATGCACAATAATGTGTTTCACAATGGCTAGTGGAGAATATTCTTAAGCCCTTAGTTATTAACACCACTAGCTTCATAAAAGACACCACTGATTTTCTTAACAAAATCAGCCAGGTAACAGAATTGCCCGAGGATACTATACTTGTGACAATGGATGTGGAATCCCTGTACAGCAATATTCCACATAAAGATGGTATTGATGCCTGCTTAAACATTCTTCCTCAGACAGCTCTAACCAGACATATAGTGCTTCTACAATCAGTAAACTTACAGAATTTATACTCACCCACAATTATTTTATCTTCAATAACTCCATCTATTTACATACCATGGGAACAGCCATGGGCACCAAAATGGCACCACAGTATGCAAACCTCTTCATGGCTGATTTAGAACAGAGATTCCTAGCTACTCACCCTCACAAACCCTTCAAATACTTTTGCAACATAGATGATATTTTCATCATATGGACAGAAGGAGAAAAAAACCTAGAACATTTTCATAAATCATTTAATCTATTTCATGCATCAATCAAGCTTAAAATTGACTTTTCTAGAGACTGTGTCCGCTTCCTGGATACAACAATATCCATCACAAATGGCAAATTACACTTATCTCTATACAGGAAACCAACAGATAGATGCAGCTACCTCCACAGCTCCAGCTCCCACCACAATCAAATTAAAAAAATCCATAATCTACAGTCAGGCCACCAGATATCACAGAATTTGCTCAGACACCAAGGACCGTGACAAACACCTCATCACACTGCCCCAATCATTCAGAGAAAAAGGTTAAAAAACAAGGGTTATAAACAAACAAATTAAGTCTGCCCTTAATAACCCACGTGAACACTTGCTACAATACAGGGAGAAGAAAAACATATTGCGTATCCCATGAGTAGTCAAATATAACCCTGCTGTAGAAGGAATACGAAAAATCATAAAAGACTTACAGCCACTTAGAGGATCCCACACTCAAAAAAATCTTTCCAAAACCCCCTATCCTGGCACTCAGACAACCATCCAACCTAAAACAGAAACTGGTCCACAGAAAGCTACCCCTTGATAAAAAGAACACCCAGAATGGAACCAAGCGCTGCAACAAAGCTCTCTGCAAACTATGTCAACACATTTGTGAAAGCAGCACAGCTAATCACAAGAGTAAATCCTATAACATTAAAGGGGCATATTTATGTATATCTGCAAATGTGGTATACATGATACATTGCACTGCATGTGAAGTGGGATGTTATATTGGAGAAACAAGCCAAAAACTGCACCTTCGGATGAACTTACACAGACACTCAATCAAAAACCAAAGTGAAACAAAACACTGTACCCCTGTTGGTCACCATTTCACCCAACCTGACCACTCCATCCAAAACCTCAATATCAAGATTCTCAGAGGCAACTTCACAAACACCATGGAAAGAAAAACCTTTGAAATGAAAATGATAATGCACTTTAACTTGCTAAATTTTGGACTAAATGTGGACTCTGGTTTCTTAACCCATTATAAAAAAAAATTGTAATGTACTTTCATATACTGTAGTCAATTATATTGTATATCCCATACTCTCTATGCATAGGTACGCAGGTAAGCCAATGTCAACACTTTTGTCATTATTATTATTCCCCTTTTTTTTCTTTCTTTCCTTTCTCCTTTTTTGACTATCTTATATTCCCCTGTATACCTAATTTCCCATCTTTATTCATATTGATTCTATGTTGATATATAACTTTGTCAGTATATGCTTTGTGTATAACTATATATTTCCCCTGCCTGTTATCTTTTTTGGACACTTTCTGCCTGTCTCCTAAACCCCCATCATGATTTTTATGACACCCCCCCCCTACATTCAGACCTCTGTAACACTTTGTCTTTTTAGCCTGTGTTTTAAGATATAATCTGTAAATTTCATCAAATTGGTCAGTATTGCTTCAGACTTGAAAAAGGAAGACACTCTTCTGAAAGCTTGTCATCTTATAAATGTATAGTTAGTCCAATAAAAAAGTATCATTGCTCAATGCAATACTCTTGTTATTTTGATATCTAAATCTCTGGACAAACACGGCTACTCCAATCAATGTGACAATGGTCTCTAGTTATCAAGCCGTCTACTTACCTGCCTTTGCCGGCCCCAATATGCCCGCCTAAGCTCGCCTCACATCGCCGCCGCGGACCTGAATACGTTCGCCAAAGTTATCAAAAAAGCTGTCAAAAAGCCACGCACCAAGTACGGGGCGATGAGCAGCGGACTGTGATAGTTATCACTCATCCGATCTTGCTGCTCTTCGTTTTTTTCCCAGCTTTATTGATAAGCTGTCACTAAGCACTCACACTAAAATACACTGTTCTACCCCCTATACCGGTGCCCCCTGAGCCCCACGCAACTAAATAAAGTTATTAACCCCTAAACCGCCGCTCCTAGACTCCGCCGCAACTATAATAAATGTATTAACCCCTAAACCGCCGCTCCCGGACCCCGCCGCCACCTACATAATACCTATTAACCCCTATCCTGCTCCCCCTATACCGCCGCCACCTATAATAAATTTATTAACCCCTATCCTGCGGATCCCGGACTCCACTGCAACTAAATACATTTTTTAATCCCTAAACCGCCGCTCCCGGACCCCGCCGCCACCTATATTAAACTTATTAACCCCTAATCTGCCCCCCTACAGCGTCGCCACCTATAATAAATGTATCAACCCCTATCCTGCCCCCCCTACACCGCCGCAACCTATAATAAAATTATTAACCCCTAAACCTAAGTCTAACACTAACCCTAACATCCCCCTATCTTAAATGTTAATTAAATAAATCTAAATAAATATTACTCTTATTAAATTAATTATTCCTATTTAAAACTAAATACTTACCTATAAAATAAACCCTAATATAGCTACAATATTACTAATAATTATATTGTAGCTATTTTAGGATTTATTTTTATTTTACAGGCAAATTTAAATTTATTTTAACTAGGTACAATAGCTATTAAATAGTTATTAACTATTTAATAGCTACCTAGATAAAATAAAGTCAAATTTACCTGTAAAATAAAAACTAACCTAAGTTTCAATTACACCTAACACTACACTATCATTAAATAAATTATTCCTATTTAAAACTAAATACTTACCTGTAAAATAAACCCTAATATAGCTACAATGTAATTAATAATTACATTGTAGCTATTTTAGGATTTATATTTATATTTATTTTACAGGTAACTTTGTATTTATTTTAACTAGGTACAATAGTTATTAAATAGGTATTAACTATTTAATAACTACCTAGCTAAAAGAAATACAAAATTACCTGTAAAATAAAACCTAACCTAAGTTACAATTACACCTAACACTACACTATCATTAAATAAATTAAATTAATTAACTATAAGTAGCTACAATTAAATAAACTAACTAAAGTACAAAAAATAAAAAAACTAAGTTACAAAAAATAAAAAAAACTAAGTTACAAAAAATAAAAAAATATTACAAGATTTTTAAGCTAATTACACCTAATCTAAGCCCCCTAATTAAATAACAAAGCCCCCCAAAATAAAAAGATGCCCTACCCTATTCTAAATTACAAAAGTTAACAGCTCTATTAAAAGGGCCTTTTGCGGGGCATGCCCCAAAGTATTCAGCTCTTTTGCATGTAAAAAAAAATACAACCCCCCAACATTAAAACCCACCACCCACATACCCCTACTCTAACCCACCCAAACCCCCCTTAAAAAAACCTAACACTAACCCCCTGAAGATCTCCCTACCTTGAGTCGTCTTCAGCCAGCCGACCACCGATGGAACAGAAGAGGACATCTGCAGCGGCCGAAGTCATCATCCAAGGGGCGCTGAATAGGTCTTCCATCCGATAGAAGTCTTCATCCAGGCGGCATCTTCAATCTTCATCCATCCGGAGCGGAGCGGAGCCTTCTTCAAACGAGCCGACGCGGAGCCATCCTCTTCCATCGACGCCTACCCGACGAATGGATATTCCTTTAAGTGACGTCATCCAAGATGGCGTCCCTCGAAATCCAATTGGCTGATAGGATTCTATCAGCCAATCGGAATTAAGGTAGGAAAAATCTGATTGGCTGATGCAATCAGCCAATCCGATTGCGCTTGCATTCTATTGGCTGATCGGAACAGCCAATAGAATGCAAGCTCAATCTGATTGGCTGATTGGATCAGCCAATCGGATTGAACTTGAATCTGATTGGCTGATTGCATCAGCCAATCAAATTTTTTCTACCTTAATTCCGATTGGCTGATAGAATCCTATCAGTCAATCGGAATTCGAGGGATGCCATCTTGGATGACGTCACTTAAAGGAATATCCATTCGTCGGTAGGCGTCGTTGGAAGAGGATGGCTCCGCATCGGCTCGTTTGAAGAAGGCTCCGCTCCGGATGGATTAAGATTAGGTGTAATTAGCTTAAAAATCTTGTAATATTTTTTTATTTTTTGCAACTTAGTTTTTTTTATTTTTTGTAACTTATTTTTTTTAATAACTATTTAATAACTATTGTATCTAGTTAAAATAAATACAAAGTTACCTGTAAAATAAATATAAATCTTAAAATAGCTACAATGTAATTATTAATTACATTGTAGCTATCTTAGGGTTTATTTTACAGGTAAGTATTTAGTTTTAAATAGGAATAATTTATTTAATGATAGTGTAGTGTTAGGTGTAATTAAAACTTAGGTTAGTTTTTATTTTACAGGTAAATTTGACTTTAATTTATCTAGGTAGCTATTAAATAGTTAATAGCTATTGTACCTAGTTAAAATAAATTTAAATTTGCCTGTAAAATAAAAATAAATCCTAAAATAGCTACAATATAATTATTAGTAATATTGTAGCTATATATAAGGTTTATTTTATAGGTAAGTATTTAGTTTTAAATAGGAATAATTCATTTAATAAGAGTTATATTTTTTTAGATTTATTTAATTAATATTTAAGATAGGGGGGTATTAGGGTTAGTGTTAGACTTAGGTTTAGGGGTTAATAATTTTATTATAGGTTGCGGCGGTGTAGGGGGGGCAGGATAGGGGTTGAAAAATGTATTATAGGTGGCGACGGTGTAGGGGGGGCAGATTAGGGGTTAATACGTTTAATATAGGTGGCGGCGGGGTCCGGGAGCGGCGGTTTAGGGGTTAAACAATTTATTTAGTTGCGGTGGGGTCCGGGAGCGGCAGTTTAGGGGTTAATATATTTATTATAGTTGCGGCAGGGTCCAGGAGCGGCGGTTTAGGGGTTAATATATTTATTATAATTGCGGCGTGGTCCGGGAGCGGCGGTTTAGGGGTTAGCATGTTTAATATAGGTGGCGGCGGTGTAGGGGGGCAGATTAGGGGTGTTTAGACTCGGGGTACATGTTAGGGTGTTAGATGTACACACTTCCCATAGGAATCAATGGGATGTCAGGCAGCAGCGAACATGAACTTTCGCTATGGTCAGACTCCCATTGATTCCTATGGAATCCGCCACCTCCAGGGCGACGGATTGAAAACCAGGTACGCTGGGCCTGAAAAGTGCCAAGCGTACCTGCTAGTTTTTTGATAACTCCCAGTCAGATTGTGCCGAACTTGCGTTCGGAACATCTGGAGTGATGTAAGAATCAATCTGTGTCGGACTGAGTCCGGCGGATTGTTGCTTACGTCACTAAATTCTACTTTTGCCGGTGTGTAGGGCTTGATAACTTAGGCGAATCAGCCTCGACACAAATACGCTGCGGAATTCCAGCGTATTTGAGGTTGACGGCTTGATAACTAGAGGCCAAAGGCTCAACATATGCATAGAGGGTTGTGGAGTAGTGGGTAGTAGTTGTGGAGTAGTGGGTGTGGTGTGGGCAGGTAGTGGGTAGGACCAGAAGTGGCGAATAACATTTTGGCCTGGCTAGTAGGTTACAAACTTAAATTTTGAGCCATATATATATATATATATATATATATATATATATATATATATGTAGAGACAGGTGCACTCTCATAAATGTGGTTCCTTGGCCAGGGTGCTCAGTGAAATTTCAAATATAGAGAGAAGAAAACACTCCATGGGCTTGACAGCAAAATATGTCCTTTATTCAAGTGACGTTTCATGGCATACACCCCTTCATCTGATGAAGGGGTGTATGCCCCGAAACGTCACTTGAATAAAGGACATCTTTTGCGGTCAAGCCCAGTGAGTGCTGTTTTCTTCTATGTATGTATGTATGTCTGAGGAAGGGGATACGGTTCCCAAAACGTTACAATAAAGGCACATTTTTTAAAAGACCAGCAAGTGCAAGCCATTGTTTCTTTCATGTAATTGGCAAGAGTCCATGAGCTAGTGATGTATGGGATATACAATCCTACCAGGAGGGGCAAAGTTTCCCAAACCTCAAAATGCCTATAAATACACCCTTCACCACACCCACAATTCAGTTTTACAAACTTTGCCTCCTATGGAGGTGGTGAAGTAAGTTTGTGCTAAGATTTCTACGTTGATATGCGCTTCTCAGCATTTTGAAGCCCGTTTCCTCTCAGAGTACAGTGAATGTCAGAGGGATGTGAAGGGAGTATCACCTATTGAATGCAATGGTTTTCCTCACGGGGATCTATTTTATAGGTTCTCTGTTATCAGTCGTCGAGATTCATCTCCTACCTCCCTTTTCAGATCGACGATATACTCTCATATTCCATTACCTCTACTGATAACTGTTTCAGTACTGTTTTGTCTGTCTGCTATATGTGGATGGGTGTCTTCTGGTAAGTATGTTTTTATTACTTAAGACACTCTCAGCTATGGTTTGGCACTTTATGTATTTATATAAAGTTCTAAATATATGTATTGTACTTATATTTGCCATGATTCAGGTTTTAGTATGTTTCCTTTTGCAGACTGTCAGTTTCATATCTGGGAAATGTATTTTTTAGGAAAATTTTTTTCTTACCTGGGGTATAGTCTTTTTTCAATTGACTGTCATTTTTAAAATTTGCGGGCAGAATTAGGCTCGCGAGGGCACAAAATGCTAACGTTTATTGCGTCATTCTTGGCGCAAGATTTTTTGGCGCGAAGTTACGTTCGTTGATGCAAATTCGTCATTTCTGGCGTCTTAGTTGACGCCGAGTCCTTTCACAAGGTTGCGTCATCTATAAACGTACTACTATTCCTACAGAAGATAGTACTTCTTTTAAAGATCCTTTAGATAGGAAAATTGAATCTTATCTAAGGAAAGCTTATTTATATTCAGGTCACCTTCTTAGGCCTGCAATTTCTTTGGCTGATGTTGCAGCTGCTTCAACTTTTTGGTTGGAAACTTTAGCGCAACAAGTATCGGATCATGATTTGTCTATCATTGTTAAGTTGATTCAACATGCTAATAATTTCATTTGTGATGCCATTTTTGATATTATCAAAATTGATGTTAAATTTATGTCTTTAGCTATTTTAGCTAGAAGAGCTTTGTGGCTCAAATCTTGGAATGCTGATATGACTTCTAAGTCCAGATTGCTATCTCTTTCTTTCCAATGTAATAAATTATTTGGTTCTCAGTTGGATTCAATAATTTCAACTATCATTGGGGGGAAGGGAGTTTGATTTCATGTAATTGGCAAGAGTCCATGAGCTAGTGACATATGGGATATACAATCCTAGCAGGAGGGGCAAAGTTTCCCAAACCTCAAAATGCCTATAAATACACCCCTCACCACACCCATAATTCAGTTTTACAAACTTTGCCTCCTATGGAGGTGGTGAAGTAAGTTTGTGCTAAGATTTCTACGTTGATATGCGCTTCTCAGCATTGTTGAAGCCTGATTCCTCTCAGAGTACAGCGAATGTCAGAGGGACGTGAAGGGAGTATCACTTATTTGAATACAATGATTTCCCTAACGGGGGTCTATTTCATAGGTTCTCTGTTATCGGTCGTAGAGATTCATCTCCTACCTCCCTTTTCAGATCAACGATATACTCTCAATTTACCATTACCTCTACTAATAACTGTTTTAGTACTGGTTTGGCTATCTGCTATATGTGGATGGGTGTCTTTTGGTAAGTATGTTTTTTATTACTTAAGACACCTCAGCTATGGTTTGGCACTTTATGCATTTATATAAAGTTCTAAATATATGTATTGTACTTATATTTGCCATGAGTCAGGTTCATAAATTTCCTTCAGCAGAATGTCAGTTTCATATTTGGGGAATTTAAACATTTTAAGAAATTTATTTCTTACCTGGGGTTTTAGTCTTTTTTTCAATTGACTACTTCTTGCTATTGCGAGTATTAGGCCTGCGGGTGCGTCAAATGCTAAAAGTGTAGAAATTATTCCACCAAATGTCATTTGTAATAGTTGTCATGATAAACTTTTACATGCAGATAGTGTTTCCATCAGTAATAGTACATTGCCGGTTGCAGTTCCTTCAACTTCTAATGTACATGATATACCTGTAAACTTTAAAGAATTTGTTTCTGATTCTATTCTGAAGGCTTTGTCTGCATTTCCACCTTCTAATAAACGTAAAAGGTCTTTTAAAACTTCTCATTTAGCTGATGAAATTTCAAATGACCAGCAACATAATAATGTTTCCTCTTCTGATGAGGATCTATCTGATTCAGAAGATCCTTCCTCAGACATTGACACTGACAAATCTACTTATTTATTTAAAATAGAGTATATGCGTTCTTTATTAAAAGAAGTGTTAATTACTTTGGATATTGAGGTAACCAGTCCTATTGACGTTCAGTCTAATAAACGTTTTTAAACCTCCTGTGGTTTCCCCAGGGTTTTTTTTCCCAATCCTGAGGCTATTTCTGATATGATTTCTAGGGAAGGGAATAAGCCAGGTACTTCTTTTATTCCTTCTTCAAGGTTTAAAAAATTGTATCCTTTACCAGCAAAATCTATAGAGTTTTGGGAAAAAATCCCCAAAGTTGATGGGGCTATTTCTACTCTTGCTAAACGTACCACTATTCCTATGAAAGATAGTACTTCCTTTAAGGATCCTTTAGATAGGAAGCTTGAATCCTAACTAAGGAAGGCCTATTTATATTCAGGTCATCTTCTCAGACCTGCTATTTCTTTGGCTGATGTTGCGGCTGCCTCAACTTTTTGGTTGGAGAATTTAGCGCAACGAGAATTGGATCCTGACATATCTAGCATTACTCGCTTACTGCAACATGCTAATAATTTTATTTGTGATGCCATTTTTGATATTATCAAAATTGATGTTAGATCCATGTCTTTAGCTGTATTAGCTAGAAGAGCTTTGTGGCTTAAATCTTGGAATGCTGATATGACATCTAAATCTAGATTACTATCTCTTTCTTTCCAAGGTAATAATTTATTTGGTTCTCAGTTGGATTCTATTATTTCAACTATCACTGGAGGAAAATGAGTTTTTTTGCCTCAGGATAAAAAACCTAAGGGTAAATCTAAAGCTTCTAACCGTTTTCATTCCTTTCGTCAGAATAAGGAACAAAAACTCAATCCTCCTCCCAAGGAATCTGCTTCCAGTTGGAAGCCTTCCTCAAATTGGATTCAGAGCATTGTCTCTCAAGGGTATTGAATAGGATTCAAAGTAAGACCTCCTGTGAGAAGATTTTTTCTCTCATGCATCCCTGTAAATCCAGTAAAAGCTCAGGCTTTTCTGAAGTGTGTTTCAGACCTGGAGTCTTCAAGGGTAATCATGCCAGTTCCTCCTCAGGAACAAGGTTTGGGGTTTTATTCAAACCTATTCATTGTACCAAAGAAAGAAAATTTGTTCAGACCAGTTCTGGATCTGAAAATTTTGAATCGTTATGTAAAAGAACCAACTTTCAAGATGGTGACTATAAGGACTATTCTGCTTTTTATTCAGCAAGGACATTATATGTCCACAATAGACTTGCAGGATGCATACCTTCATATTCCGATTCATCCAGAATACTATCAGTTTCTGAGATTCTCTTTTCTAGACAAGCATTACCAATTTGTTGCTCTTCCATTTGGCCTAGCAACATCTCCAAGAATCTTTTCAAAGGTTCTGGGGTGCCCTGCTATCTGTAATCAGAGAACAGGGCATTGCGGTGTTTCCTTATTTGGAGGATATCTTGGTACTAGCTCAGTTTTTACATACTGCAGAATCTCACACAAATCAACTAGTGTTGTTTCTTTGGAAACATGGTTGGAGGATCAATTTACCAAAAAGTTTCTTGATTCCTCAGACAAGGGTCACCTTTTTAGATTTCCAGATAGATTCAGTGTCCATGACTCTGTCTCTAACAGACAAGAGACATTTAAAATTGGTCGCAGCATGCCGGCACCTTCAGTCTCAGTCATTCCCTTCAGTGGCTATGTGCATGGAAGTTTTAGGTCTCATGACTGCAGCATCGGACGCGATCCCCTTTGCTCATTTTCACATGAGACCTCTGGAGCTTTGCATGCTGAATCAATGGGGCAGGGATTATACAGAGATATCACAATTAATATCCTTGAATCCCAATGTACGACACTCTCTGACATGGTGGATAGATCACCATCGTTTGGTTCAAGGGGCCTCTTTTGTTCGGCCAACCTGGACTGTGATCTCAACAGATGCGAGTCTTTCAGGTTGGGGAGCTGTTTGGGGATCTCTGACAGCACAAGGGGTTTGGAAATCTCAAGAAGTGAGATTACCAATAAATATTTTAGAACTCCGTGCAATTCTCAGGGCTCTTCAGTTTTGGCCTCTACTAAAGAGAGAACCGTTCATTTTTTTTCAGACAGACAATATCACAACTGTGGCTTATGTCAATCATCAGGGTGGGACTCACAGTCCCCAAGCTATGAAAGAAGTATCTTGGATACTTGCTTGGGCGGAATCCAGCTCCTGTCTAATCTCTGCAGTGCATATCCCAGGTGTAGACAATTGGGAGGTGGATTATCTCAGCCGCCAGACTTTACATCCAGGGGAGTGGTCTCTCCATCCAGATGTGTTTTCTCAGATTGTTCAGATGTGGGGTCTTCCAGAGATAGATCTCATGGCCTCTCATCTAAACAAGAAACTTCCCAGATACCTGTCCAGGTCCAGGGATGTTCAGGCGGAAGCAGTGGATGCACTGACACTTCCTTGGTGTTATCATCCTGCTTACATCTTCCCGCCTCTAGTTCTCCTTCCAAGAGTGATCTCCAAAATCATCATGGAACAGTCTTTTGTGTTGCTGGTGGCTCCAGCATGGCCACACAGGTTTTGGTATGCGGATCTGATGCGGATGTCCAGTTGCCCACCTTGGCCACTTCCATTACGGCCGGACCTTCTATCTCAAGGTCCGTTTTTCCATCAGGATCTCAAATCATTAAATTTGAAGGTGTGGAAATTGAACGCTTAGTCATAGAGGTTTCTCTGACTCAGTGATTAATACTATGTTACAAGCTCGTAAATCTGTCTCTAGAAAGATTTATTATAGAGTTTGGAAGACTTACATTTCATTTCATGGTGTAATTCTCATAAATTATCTTGGCATTCTTTTAGAATTCCTAGAATTTTACAGTTCCTTCAGGATGGTTTGGATAAGGGTTTGTCTGCAAGTTCCTTGAAAGGACAAATCTCCGCTCTTTCTGTTTTATTTCACAGAAAGATTGCTATACTTCCTGATATTCACTGTTTTGTGCAGGCTTTAGTTCGTATTAAGCCTGTCATTAAATCAATTTCTCCTCCTTGGAGTCTTAATTTGGTTCTGAAGGCGTTACAGGCTCCTCCATTTGAGCCTATGCATTCTTTGGACATTAAACTACTTTCTTGGAAAGTGTTGTTCCTTTTGGCTATCTCTTCTGCTAGAAGAGTTTCTGAGCTATCTGCTCTTTCTTGTGAGTCTCCTTTTCTGATTTTTCATCAGGATAAGGCAGTTTTGTGGACTTCTTTTCAATTTTTACCTAAGGTTGTGAATTCTAACAACATTAGTAAAGGAATTGTTATCCCTTCCTTATGTCCTAATCCTAAGAATTCTTTGGAGAGATCCTTACATTCTTTGGATGTGGTAAGAGCTTTGAAATATTATGTGGAAGCTACTAAAGATTTCAGGAAGACTTCCAGTCTATTTGTTTTATTTTCTGGTCCCAGGAAAGGTCAGAAGGCTTCTGCTAGTTCCTTGGCTTCTTGGTTGAAACTTTTGATTCATCAAGCTTATTTGGAGTCGGGTCAGGCCCCGCCTCAAAGAATTACAGCTCATTCTACTAGATCAGTTTCCACTTCGTGGGCTTTTAAGAATGAAGCTTCAGTTGATCAGATTTGCAAAGCGGCGACTTGGTCCTCTTTGCATACATTTACTAAATTCTACCGTTTTGATGTATTTGCTTCTTCGGAAGCAGTTTTTGGTAGAAAAGTTCTTTAGGCAGCTGTTTCAGTTTGATTCTTCTTTTTTTTTGGGTTGTAGATTAATTTTTTCAGCGGTATATGGCTGTTTTTATTTTTATTCCCTCCCTCTTTAGTGACTCTTGAGTGGAAGACTCCACATCTTGGGTATTGATATCCCATATGTCACTAGCTCATGGACTCTTGCCAATTACATGAAAGAAAACATAATTTATGTAAGAACTTACCTGATAAATTAATTTCTTTCATATTGGCAAGAGTCCATGAGGCCCACCCTTTTTATGGTGGTTATGATTTTTTGTATAAAGCACAATTATTTCCAAATTTCCTTTGTTGATGCTTTCTACTCCTTTCTTTATCACCCCACTACTTGGCTATTCATTAAACTGAATTGTGGGTATGGTGAGGGGTGTATTTATAGGCATTTTGAGGTTTGGGAAACTTTGCCCCTCCTGGTAGGATTGTATATCCCATATGTCACTAGCTCATGGACTCTTGCCAATATGAAAGAAGTGAATTTATCAGGTAAGTTCTTACATAAATTATGTTTTTTTGCCTCAGGATAAAAGACCTAAGGGTAAATCTAAAGCTTCTAACCGTTTTCGTTCCTTTCGACAAAATAAGGAACAGAAACCTAATCCTTCCCCCAAGGAATCTGCTTCCAATTGGAAGCCGCCTTCAAATTGGAATAAATCCAAGCCATTTAAGAGATCAAAACCAGCCCCCAAGTCCGCATGAAGGCCCTCATTCCTGCTCAGCTGGTAGGGGGCAGATTAAATTTTTTCAAGGATGTTTGGATCATTGGATTCAGAGTATTGTCTCACAGGGGTACAGGATAGGATTCAGAGTAAGACCGCCTGTGAGAAGATTTTTTCTCTCACGCATTCTGGCAAACCAAGTAAAGGCTCAGGCTTTCATGAAGTGTGTTTCAGACCTGGAGTTATCAGGGGTAATCATGCCAGTTCCATTTCAGGAACAGTGTCTGGGGTTTTATTCAAATCTATTCATTGTCCCAAAGAGAGAAAATTAATTCAGACCAGTTTTGGATCTAAAGATTTTGAATTGATATGTAAGAGTACCAACTTTCAAAATGGTGACTATAAGGACTATTCTGCCTTTTGTACAGCAAGGGCATTATATGTCCACCCTTGACTTACAGGATGCATATCTTCATATTCAGATTTATCCAGATCACTATCAGTTCCTGAGATTTTCTTTTCTAGATGAGCATTTCCAATTTGTTGCTCTTCCTTTTGGCCTAGCGACAGCTCCAAGAATCTTTTCAAAGGTTCTAGGTGCCCTACTCTCTGTAATCAGAGAGTGGGGTATTGCGGTATTTCCTTATTTGGACGATATCTTGGTACTCACTCAGTCTTTACGTTCTGCAGAATCTCACACAAATCAACTAGTGTTGTTTCTTCAAAGACATGGTTGGAGGATCAATTTACCAAAAATTTCTTTGATTCCTCAGACAAAGGTAACCTTTTTAGGTTTCCAGATAGATTCAGAGTCCATGACTTTGTCTCTAACAGACAAGAGACGTTTGAAATTAGTTGCCTGTCGGAACCTTCATTCTCAGTCATTCCCTTCAGTAGCTATGTGCATGGAAGTTTTAGGTCTCATGACTGCAGCATCGGATGCGATCCCCTTTGCTCGTTTTCATATGAGGCCTCTCCAGCTCTGTATGCTGAACCAATGGTGCAGGGATTATACAAGGATATCACAATTAATATCATTAAATCCCAATGTTCGACTTCCTCTGACTTGATGGTTAGATCACCATCATATAATTTTAGAAGCCTCTTTCATTTGTCCAACCTGGACTGTGATCACAACAGATGCGAGTCTTTCAGGTTGGGAAGCTGTTTGGGGATCTCTGACAGCACAAGGGGTTTGGAAATCTCAAGAGGCTAGATTACCAATCAATATTTTGGAACTCCGTGCGATTCTCAGGGTTCTTCAGTTTTGGCCTCTGTTGAAGAGAGAACCGTTCATTTGTTTTCAGACAGACAATATCACAACTGTGGCATATGTCAATCATCAGGGTGGGACTCACAGTCGTCAAGCTATGAAAGAAGTATCTTGGATACTTGCTTGGTCGTAGCTCCTGTCTAATTTCTGCGGTTCATATCCCAGGTGTAGACAATTGGGAGGCGGATTACCTCAGTTGTCAGACTTTACATCCGGGAGAATGGTCTCTCCACCCAGATGTGTTTTCTCAAATTGTTCAGATGTGGGGTCTTCCAGAAATAGATCTGATGGCATCTCATCTAAACAAAAAACTTCCCAGGTACCTGTCCAGGTCCAGGGATCCTCAGACGGAAGCAGTGAATGCATTGACACTTCCTTGGTGTTATCAACCTGCTTATATTTTCCCGCCTCTAGTTCTTCTTCCAAGAGTGATCTCCAAAATCATCATGAAGCAATCGTTTGTGCTGCTGGTGGCTCCAGCATGGCCTCACAGGTTTTGGTATGCAGATCTTGTTTGGATGTCCAGTTGCCAACCTTGGCCCCTTCCATTAAGGCCAGACCTTCTATCTTAAGGTCCGTTTTTCCATCAGTATCTCAAATCATTAAATTTGAAGGTATGGAAATTGAGCGCTTAGTCATAGAGGTTTCTCTGACTCAGTGATTAATACTATGTTGCAGGCTCGTAAATCTGTTTCTAGAAAGATTTATTATCGAGTTTGGAAGACTTACATTTCATGGTGTTCTCATAAATTCTCTTGGCATTCTTTTAGAAATCCTAGAATTTTACAGTTTCTTCATGATGGTTTGGATAAAGGTTTGTCTGCAAGTTCCTTGAAAGGACAAATCTCTGCTCTTTCTGTTTTATTTCACAGAAAGATTGCTAAACTTCCTGATATGCATTGTTTTGTGCAGGCTTTGGTTCGTATCAAGCCTGTCATTAAATTAATCTCTCCTCCTTGGAGTCTTAATTTAGTTTTGAAGGCTTTACAAGCTCCTCCGTTTGAGCCTATGCATTCTTTGGACATTAAACTACTTTCTTGGAAAGTGTTGTTCCTTTTGGCCATCTCTTCTGCTAGAAGAGTTTCTGACCTATCTGCTCTTTCTTGTGAATCTCCTTTTCTGATTTTTCATCAGGATAAGGCGGTTTTGCAGACTTCATTTAAATTCTTACCTAAGGTTGTGAATTATAACAACATTAATAGAGAAATTGTTGTCCCTTCTTTGTGTCCTAATCCTAAGAATTCTTTGGAGAGATCCTTAAATTCTTTGGATGTGGTAAGAGCTTTGAAATATTATGTTGAAGCTACTAAAGATTTCAGGAAGACGTCTAGGGGCCTAGTTATCAAGCCGTCAACCTCAAATACGCTGGAATTCCGCAGCGTATTTGTGGCGCGGCTGATTCGCCTTAGTTATCAAAGGCTCGAGACCGGCAAAAGTAGAATTTTGTGACGTAAACTTCGATCCGCCGGACTCAGTCCGACACCGATCGATTCTTACGTCACTCCAGATGTTCCGCACACAAGTGCGGCACAATCTCACTACTTTTGCTAGTTATCAAAAAACTAGCAGGTACGCTCGGCACTTTTACGGCCCAGCGTACCTGGTTTTCAAAGCACCAGCCTGGAGGCGGCGGATCCCATAGGAATCAATGGGAGTCTGACCATAGCGAAAGTACAAGTTCGCTGCTGACAGACATCCCATTGATTCCTATGGGAGCTGTCTACACCTAACACCCTAACATGTACCCCGAGTCTAAACACCGCTAATCTGACCCCCCCTACACCGCCGCAACTAAATAAAGTTATTACCCCCTAAACCGCCGCTCCCGGAGCCCACCGCAAGCTACTCTATACATATTAACCCCTAAACCGCCGCTCCCGGAGCCCACCGCAAATATAATAAATGTATTAACCCCTAAACCGCCGCTCCCTGAACCCGCCGCAACCTATATTAAATGTATTAACCCCTATCCTGCCCCCCCTACACCGTCGCCACCTATAACAAATTTATTAACCCCTAATCTGCCCCCCCTACACCGTCGCCACCTATAATAAATTTATTAACCCCTATCCTGCCCCCCACTACGCCGCCGCCACTGTAATAAAATTATTAACCCCTAAACCTAAGTCTAACCCTAACCCTAACGCCCCCCTAACTTAAATATTAATTAAATAAATCTAAATAAATTAACTCTTATTAACTAAATGAATCCTATTTAAAACTAAATACTTACCTTTAAAATAAACCCTAATATAGCTACAATATAAATAATAATTATATTCTAGCTATCTTAGGATTTATATTTATTTTACAGGTAACTTTCAATTTATTTTAACCATGTACAATAACTATTAAATAGTTATTAACTATTTAATAGCTTACCTAGCTAAAATAAAGAGAAATGTACCTGTGAAATAAATCCTAACCTAAGTTACAATTACACCTAACACTACACTATACTTTAACTCTTATTAACTAAATTATTCCTATTTAAAAATAAATACTTACCTGTAAAATAAACCCTAAGATAGCTACAATGTAATTAATAATTATATTATAGCTATCTTAGGATTTATATTTATTTTACAGGTAACTTTGTATTTATTTTAGCTAGTTAGAATAGTTATTAAATAGTTATTAACTATTTAATAACTACCTAGCTAAAAGAAATACAAAATTACCTGTAAAATAAATCCTAACCTAAGTTACAATTAAACCTAATACTACACTATCATTAAATTAACTAAATAAACTACATACAAATAACTACAATTAAATACAATTACATAAACTAACTAAAGTACAAAAAATAAAAAAAGCTAAGTTACAAAAAATAAAAAAATAAGTTACAAACATGTTAAAAATATTACAACAATTTTAAGCTACTTACACCTAATCTAAGCCCCCTAATAAAATAACAAACCCCCCAAAATAAAAAAAATCCCTACCCTATTCTAAATTAAATAAATTTCAAAGCTCTTTTACCTTACCAGCCCTTAAAAGGGCCATTTGTGGGGGCATGCCCCAAAAAGTTCAGCTCTTTTGCCTGTAAAAGAAAAATACAACCCCCCCCAACATTAAAACCCACCACCCACATACCTCTAATCTAACCCAAACCCCCCTTACAAAAACCTAACACTAATCCCCTGAAGATCATCCTACCTTGAGTCATCTTCACTCAGCCGAGCCACCGATGGAACTGAAGAGGACATCCGGAGCGGAAGAAGTTAATCCTCCAAGCGGCGCTGAAGAAATCTTCCATCCGATGAAGTCATCATCCAGGCGGCGCTGAAGAAGTCTTTGATCCGGCCGATGTCATCTTCAAAGAGGCGCTGAAGAGGTCTTCTATCCGGGCGAAGTCATCTTCCAAGCCGGGTCTTGAATCTTCCTTCCCGCCAACGCGGAGCCACCTTCTTCACCGACGGACTACGATGAATGACGGCTCCTTTAAGGGACGTCATCCAAGATGGCGTCCCCTCAATTCCGATTGGCTGATAGGATTCTATCAGCCAATCGGAATTAAGGTAGGAAAAATCTGATTGGCTGATGGAATCAGCCAATCAGATTGAGCTCGCATTCTATTGGCTGTTCCGATCAGCCAATAGAATGCGAGCTCAATCTGATTGGCTGATTGGATCAGCCAATCGGATTGAACTTGAATCTGATTGGCTGATTCCATCAGCCAATCAGATTTTCCTACCTTAATTCCGATTGGCTGATAGAATCCTATCAGCCAATCGGAATTGAGGGGACGCCATCTTGGATGACGTCCCTTAAAGGAGCCGTCATTCGTCGTAGTCCGTCGGTGAAGAAGGTGGCTCCGCGTCGGCGGAAGGAAGATTCAAGACCCGGCTTGGAAGATGACTTCGCCCGGATAGAAGACCTCTTCAGCGCCTCTTTGAAGATGACATCGGCCGGATCGAAGACTTCTTCAGCGCCGCCTGGATGATGACTTCATCGGATGGAAGATTTCTTCAGCGCCGCTTGGAGGATTAACTTCTTCCGCTCCGGATGTCCTCTTCAGTTCCATCGGTGGCTCGGCTGAGTGAAGACGACTCAAGGTAGGATGATCTTCAGGGGATTAGTGTTAGGTTTTTGTAAGGGGGGTTTGGGTTAGATTAGGGGTATGTGGGTGGTGGGTTTTAATGTTGGGGGGGGGGTTGTATTTTTCTTTTACAGGCAAAAGAGCTGAACTTTTTGGGGCATGCCCCCACAAATGGCCCTTTTAAGGGTTGGTAAGGTAAAAGAGCTTTGAAATTTATTTAATTTAGAATAGGGTAGGGATTTTTTTTATTTTGGGGGGGTTTGTTATTTTATTAGGGGGCTTAGATTAGGTGTAAGTAGCTTAAAATTGTTGTAATATTTTTAACATGTTTGTAACTTATTTTTTTATTTTTTGTAACTTAGCTTTTTTTATTTTTTGTACTTTAGTTAGTTTATGTAATTGTATTTAATTGTAGTTATTTGTAGGTAGTTTATTTAGTTAATTTAATGATAGTGTAGTATTAGGTTTAATTGTAACTTAAGTTAGGATTTATTTTACAGGTAATTTTGTATTTCTTTTAGCTAGGTAGTTATTAAATAGTTAATAACTATTTAATAACTATTCTAACTAGCTAAAATAAATACAAAGTTACCTGTAAAATAAATATAAATCCTAAGATAGCTATAATATAATTATTAATTACATTGTAGCTATCTTAGGGTTTATTTTACAGGTAAGTATTTATTTTTAAATAGGAATAATTTATTAAAGTATAGTGTAGTGTTAGGTGTAATTGTAACTTAGGTTAGGATTTATTTCACAGGTACATTTCTCTTTATTTTAGCTAGGTAAGCTATTAAATAGTTAATAACTATTTAATAGTTATTGTACATGGTTAAAATAAATTGAAAGTTACCTGTAAAATAAATATAAATCCTAAGATAGCTAGAATATAATTATTATTTATATTGTAGCTATATTAGGGTTTATTTTAAAGGTAAGTATTTAGTTTTAAATAGGATTCATTTAGTTAATAAGAGTTAATTTATTTAGATTTATTTAATTAATATTTAAGTTAGGGGGCGTTAGGGTTAGGGTTAGATTTAGGTTTAGGGGTTAATAATTTTATTACAGTGGCGGCGGCGTAGTGGGGGGCAGGATAGGGGTTAATAAATTTATTATAGGTGGCGACGGTGTAGGGGGGGCAGATTAGGGGTTAATAAATTTATTATAGGTGGCGACGGTGTAGGGGGGGCAGGATAGGGGTTACTAGGTATACTGTAGGTGGCAGCGGTGTCCGGGAGCGGCGGTTTAGGGGTTAATACATTTAGAAGAGTTGCGGCAGGGTCTAGGAGCGGCGGTTTATGGGTTAATACATGTATAAGAGTTGCGGCGGGGTCTAGGAGCGGCGGTTTAGGGGTTAGTAACTTTATTTAGTTGCGGGGGGCTCCGGGGGCGCCGGTATAGGGGGTAGAACAGTGCAGTTTAGTGTGAGTGCTTAGTGACAGGCTAGCAATAAAGCTGGGAAAAAGCCGAAGGGCAGCGAGATCGGATGAGTGATAACTGTCACAGTCCGCTGCTCATCGCCCCGCGGCTTTTTGACAGCTTTATTTGATAACTTAGGCGTATTTTTTCAGGTCCGCGGCGGCGAAGGTAGGCGAGCTTAGGCGGACTTATTGGGCCGGCGAAGCCAGAAAAGTAGACGGCTTGATAACTACCCCCCCTAGTCTATTTGTTATATTTTCTGGTTCTAGGAAAGGTCAGAAGGCTTCTGCTATTTCCTTGGCTTCGTGGTTAAAGCTTTTGATTCATCAAGCTTATTTGGAGTCGGGTCAAGCCCCGCCTCAGAGAATTACAGCTCATTCTACTAGATCAGTCTCCACTTTGTGGGCTTTTAAGAATGAAGCTTCAGTTGATCAGATTTGCAAAGCAGCAACTTGTCTTCTTTGCATACATTTACTAAATTCTACCGTTTTGATGTATTTGCTTCTTCGGAAGCAGTTTTTGGTAGAAAAGTTCTTCAGGCAGCTGTTTGATTCTTCTGCTTATGTTTTAAGTTTTTATTTTCATTTATGAGAATAAACTTATATTTTGGGTTGTGTATTAATTTTTTCAGCGAAAAATGGCTGTTTTTGTTTTATCCCTCTCTCTCTAGTGACTCTTGCATGGAGTTCCATATCTTGGGTATTGCTATTCCATACGTCACTAGCTCATGGACTCTTACCAATTACATGAAAGAAAACATAATTTATGTAAGAACTTACCTGATAAATTAATTTCTTTCATATTGGCAAGAGTCCATGAGGCCCACCCTTTTTTATGGTGGTTATGATTTTTTTGTATAAAGCACAATTATTTCCAAATTCCTTTGTTGATGCTTTTTACTCCTTTCTTTATCACCCCACTACTTGGCTATTCGTTAAACTGAATTGTGGGTGTGGTGAGGGGTGTATTTATAGGCATTTTGAGGTTTGGGAAACTTTGCCCCTCCTGGTAGGATTGTATATCCCATATGTCACTAGCTCATGGACTCTTGCCAATATGAAAGAAATGAATTTATCAGGTAAATTCTTACATAAATGATGTTTTATTGATCTATGTATGTATATGTGTGTGTGTATATATATATATATATATATATATATATATATATATATATATGTGTGTGTGTGTGTTTAGGGAGAGGCTAGTATCTAAACAACTCAGCGTTATAAAATGAGACAGAATAGAGATAATTGTTCTTCAAAAAATAATAATATATATGCGCACAATATATCGAAAGAAGATATCGATACAGAATAGTAATATATAGTATATACTATATCTAAAGAAGATGACAAACCATTATATATGGTGTTTTTTATTCTTAAGTTTTAAAGATTATTAGTCTTGTTGAGAATTTTTCCATTCATTATTTTCCTTATATACTATTGTATCATTGAGTTGCATACATGTATTGTTTTGGCTCCTTATATGTACTCAACTCAAGTTGAAACCATTATTTATTGGCTTTCCAGTTCATACATATACATACGCTTACTCTTTACATTGTCGTTATCTTTAGATATAGTGTATACACATATATATTGCTATTCTGTATCGATATCTTCTTTTCATATAGTGTGCGCAATATATATTATTATTTTTTGAAGAACAGTTATCTCTATTCTGTCTAATTTTATAGCGCTGAGGTGTTTAGACAGTATTCTCTCCCTAAACATTTATTGCTTAAATTTCTTGGAAAAGGTTAATCACCCTTTCTGTCTCATTAACTCTTGGCAGCTAATTTTTGAGACTTATCAAAATATTTTTTTTATTATTAATAAAAACTTCCATCATTTTGGAACATTATTTCCACATTGGATCATTGTCTGTTTTGCATTATATCTTATTT